>NC_137462.1:172503650-172578650 GCF_964235325.1 Thermobia domestica | reverse complement strand
TAATACCAAATTAAATAACAGTGGACTAAAGCAGGTAGCCTTGATGAACACCACGAGTAATCGGAATATTAACATTCAAATTGCTAAATTAAATTTGATTTTTCACATATAATTATCTACAGTGTTAACACAAGTAGCTGGCATAATTCTATTTTTCAAAACAGGCATCTATTATTGCCTGATGTGGAACGGTATCAAAAGCCTTGGGAATATCTAATAAACAACCATAAACCGGCTGAATAGTTTCTCCCGGGTTCAGCATAGTATCCAACATGAAACAGTTAACAACAGTCGAATTACCTGGTAGAAATCCTTTATGAACATTATGTATATTGATAACATATCTTATTCTAGAATCAATAATTTCTGTCAGAATTCTACGTAACAATGAATTCTGACATGAAGAGATGGCCAACATTTAGGTTTACATCGGTAAACCTCGGTTGATGAAAATAAGCTGAGTGTGTCTTATGAAATATACAGTAAATGCAAATTCATTGGCATGCCTTTCTTTCAAATGTTTAGATAAATTCTTTTAATAAAAACTGCTCTGAGATTTCGAGATATAACCATCATGTTTTAACAATTTCAGCCCATCTCTTTTTTCTACCCACTTTTTTCCTTTCTTTTTAGGGGAAACATAAAAAACGCTGAACCGTCTTTATTTATCATAAATGAAAAATTTAATAATCTTAATAATAAGAAGAATAATCTTAACGAATTCTGAGATATGGCCATCATATTATAATAATTTTATCCCTGTCTTTTTTTTCTCCTAGGACAAATACCTTTTAAAAAAACGCTGAAACATGTGTTTCATTATTTTGAATGAGAAGTTCATATACCAAATTTCATGTCTCTGACCTTCAGTTTTCCAACTATTGACATTGTAAGATAATAATTGCTATTCTTCTTTTCCCTTTCCTCATCGAATTTCCTAAAAATCTTCCTTCGTGGGACTTTACATCACAAATCCTATACCCTCTACAAATTTCAAGTTTCTAGCTTAAGTGGTTTGGCCTGAGCGACTTTAGTGGGTAGGCTGGGTAAGCACGGGCCTGCCCAAACATTTCAAAAATATATAAATGATAAAACATACAATAAAAAATAAATACCTATATTTTCCTATATCAATGGTAGATAATTATTTAACCAATAGCATCAACTACTACTGTAAAAGCAATTTCCTACTGTTATTAATCAATCAAATGTGTATCCATAAGCAAGGGAGCAGACATACCCAAAATTAAAATTGTAAATCCACCCCTGATTTGCGCATGGCAGGAAATGTGAGATTTGAGGTATTCAGCATGTACACCAGCTTTGCCATCGCCCCACCGATTGGAGCCAAAATAGTTCTCAATCGTTTGTGTCATTTATTTTGTTTTGATTTGATTTTGGGTTTAGTATCCTCTTTCAGGAGCGAGGCTTCGGGAATCGAACCCTGGTGTCCCGCGCCGAAGGCACATACACTATCCACATAGGCGTGTGAGAGCTCTAGTACTTACATCGTTTGTGAATATCAAACTTTTCTGCACAAACAAGAAATGCGAGCTGTGTGCAGGGGTGTACGCAGGAGGTGGGTCCTGGGGGTCCGGACCCCCGAAATCCGAACTTTTTTGCAAATGTAGTCTACTTTTAGGGGCAATTTTAGAAATTTTCATATAATTTAGCCTCAAATTGTATTTTGACCCCCCTCAAAACGCTTTAGACCCCTCCGGAAATAAATTCCTGCGTATGCCCCTGGCTGTGTGAGAGTATTTAGTTTAGACTCCAGCTCCCACTGACACCGGTTGGCGCCAAAATGATCTCAACCGTTAGTACACATTTGTGTGCAAAAGAAAATGTGAGATATTGTCGTATCTAGTCTAGACATTAGCTCCCAGCAACACCAATTGGCGAAAAATGGTCTCAATCGTTATTGGATCGTTTGTACGCGTTTGTGTAACAAAAAATCTCGTTTCTGTACAAAATGAAGTGCGAGGTTTTGGTGTATCTTTTTTCCATGCACCACTTTCCAATTAACACAGAGGAATTTTGTTTAGGTTTGGGTTATTGGGTCTAATTTAGGAGGATGAGACAATTGTTGTCAATCTTACAGTATTCATAGCTCTTTGGCCTACGATTAAAAACAATAATAATAATAGTAAAATAAACATATATATTTACTATACAAAGGGAGACAAGGGTCATACCTCACAAAATTTGTCATAATGAAACAACATGCAAAATTTTCTCCCCATGAAGCTCTGAAAAGTAACATAATATTTCAATTTTTGTTTTTCCATTTGGCGAGAATAAAGAGGGCATGTTCCCTCATGTAATGAAATGATTGGGCTCTTGGTTCTAGCATAGAAGGACTGGGACGTTTAGAATCAAGTTGGTAGGATTAATAGGATCAATAGCAATTAAAACTAACTCACTAATAATAATAATAATAATAATAATAATAATAATAATAATAATAATAATAATAATAATAATAATAATAATAATAATAATAATAATAATAATAATAATAATATAAATCTTATGGATTATGTCCCCTGTCCCCTTGTACATGTAAATATATTAGTTTGTTTTATTAGGGGAGACTGGGGTTATTTGAGTCAAGGGGCTATTTCGGTCAGACTTAAGATAAAATGTCACTACACTTAGTATGTGCATCAGTACTCTGAATTTGTGTTTATTTGTGAGTTCGTTCGTAAAGGAAAGGTTGTGTGTGTCGTTGATCTGCTGCTTTCTTATCAGTTGCTGTGAATATGAGACTATTTTGACAAGTTGAGTAGTAGTCTTCATATTTTGGCGAGATATAAAATAGTGTCTGTGTGATATAAGGTGCTGAGCCTGTGTAAATGCATATATTTGTCAAATTATTACTGTATGCGTAAAACATGTTATAATCGCCATTTTTGATGTTCTTTTGTGTCTCGTGTGAAAATAGTACGTTTCTACGTAAGCATATGCAAAATGGGGTTACTTGAGTCGAAAAATGGGGCTATTTGAGCCAATGGAGGCTATTTGAGTCAGACGCAAACTTACGTGAATATCTATAATTTATGAAGTTTAGTTTTATATTTATGGTTCAGCCTCCTATGTGATGCATGTATGTAACACAAAACACTTCATTTTGTTTTTAGATGGTAGGAATATACAAATCAAAACATAAATACAGCAAGTGGAATAATGAAGATATGGATAAAACCATGCATAGTGGAACAAAAAGTGATTTGAGTTTAAGTGAAGCTTCACAGGTCTGCAACTTTCCTTTTGAAACTTTGTGCAGTTCGAAAGGGTGAGACTAGCTTGGGTGATAATAATTCAACAGTTTAAACTGCAAAATTGAAAGTCATAGGACAGTCCACAATACTGACAGTCTCACGGAAAAAGGACTAAGCTTCACCCATGAAACAGTTCACAAAGCTGTGCATCGATATGTAACAATACATCAAATTCCGCAATCATTGAGAAACTAGCTGGTGAAGATTGGTTTTCGAGTTTCATGAAAAGACATCCGAATTTATCATTACGAAAGCCTGAGGGACTTTCAAAAGCTCGTACTGAAGGCGTTCATAAGGAAGCAGTGAGTTCGATTTTTAATTCTTGAAATTCGTTACTTCAACGATTGATTTCAACACAAAAACAAGAGCGTATATACAATGTGAATGAAGCAGTCATTCCCAAGAATATGGAAAAATGGGCGGTACTTATGTTGAGAGAGGTGAGAATGTGACTGTGATAGTAGCTTAGAGCGCAGTTGGACAATACATCCCACGATTGTTTTTAAAGATCTGTGTATGAATGAAGAATTTGTAAATCTACCACCGGCTTCTCAAGTGTCCTTAACAGGTAGTGGTTACGTTAATGAAGAGTTGTTTGTACGCTGGCTCGAGTTCTTTTGAAACAAACAGGGTTGAGGGAAAATATTTGTTAATTTTGGACGGACATATTTCTCACTGTTCGCTTCAAGCTCTCATTTTTTTTTTTTTAAAGCAACATGATTGAATCTTTGTGCTTGCCACCTCACACCACTCATGTATTACAATATTACAACCACTGGATGCAGCAGTGTATTTTCATGACATCAGTCGATCAGAGCCCAGAAGTTCAAGTGACAATCGAATTTAAAAATCCAGTCAGGGGAAGATACTTAAGAGTAC
Organism: Thermobia domestica; assembly: GCF_964235325.1. Classification (NCBI taxonomy): domain Eukaryota; kingdom Metazoa; phylum Arthropoda; class Insecta; order Zygentoma; family Lepismatidae; genus Thermobia; species Thermobia domestica. The sequence continues at coordinate 172,574,490 of NC_137462.1, read as the reverse complement.
ATGAGATAGAGCAGCAATTCCATCAAGCTGCGAGTGATGCAAATTCTTCTCATTCTTACAAAAAATGTCAAACGTAGAAGAAGAGCTACAAGCTCCAAGAAGAAGAAGCAAAGTACAGGTCTATTAACTTCTCCCGAAAATGTCGAACAGCTTCGTACGATACGGAAGTTGTCAATGAATGGATCTGGCAAAGCCTGCTCGAAAACCAAATGCATCCAGAAGACAAAAATAAATAGACTCGTGTCTTCAAGTGTTACTTATGCTGCACGCGATGATGATAGTGATTAGAATGAATCCGAGAACAATGTATTATGCGGATTCTATAAGGTGAAATATTACTCTAAAGAGTCAGTGAGCAAAGGAGAATGGATTCCTTGCCAGCATTGTAAACTATGGTACTATGAGATATGTATTGAACCTTAAGGGAGAAAACAGTTTATATGCAACAAGTGCCTCTAAGTTACACATTTCTCGATGACTTTCATTGTCTCTTACTTCAAAAGTTTGAGAAATAAGTTATTTCTTTTAAGTTTGTACAATAATAATTTTCATTCACTTCGCTTTCTCCAGCACAAGTTTCGATTTTTATCTTACCATATATTTAATTTTGATTGACAGGACTGCTCGTTAAATTGATTTTGAACATAAATTTTATTGTCAGTTCATTTTTATTAATTTCAAAAATTAAATTTGAACTAAAGTTTTCACTATTAATGTGTATTATTTTTATTTATTGAAAATTAATGTAGAAAATTTAAAACTATCCGAAGTTTCTTTTTATGTTATTCTGTCAGGAGTTTTTTCTTGTTTGCTTTTAAAGTGTTTATTTCAAAGAGAATAAGTCAAACCACTTTAAGATAAATTTATACGTGTAAAGTATTATACATACATAAGACAATTAATAGTCTTGTATAATTACAACGCTGAAGGAATTTTAGCTTATCCTTAACAGCATTTCCTAAAGAATTGCTCTTATTATTATTATTATTATTATTATTATTATTATTATTATTATTATTATTATTATTATTATTATTATTATTACTATTACTATGAAGTTTTCTTCACAAATTAAATAGAGAAGTGTAAAATTTGAGAATATACATAAACGATAATCTAATTAATATAAACAATGTTGATACAGTGAAAAACCCAAATAACCTGTTGAGAAACTAAAATAGCCCCGTGATTTTTACTAGTCTCGAATTCTGCCATTTTTATTTTGAATTCGTTTGCTGAATTTCCATGATTTAACAGGTTCTTTATTCTTTAATATGTTGTACTAGAATAATGTGCGTAGATTATTGCCTAATTATTTAAACTGTAAAATGCATAGTTTTTTTTAAGGGAGGGGAATTTTGAGTTTTCTCTTACTATATTCAATAGCTACGGTCTCCCCTATTACAACTTAATTGTAGAACGAATAACTATGGGTCCTACAAGTTGGTTCTAGTCACCCTACTAATTCTATACTAGGGTCGTTGCGAGTTCTATACAAATAGCGTAAAATTCAATGAAAACGACCCGTTGCCTTTTGAACTTCTCATCCTCCACGACGGTTGCGATTGACAATGTATCCTTTCTCTTCTAGGACACGAAATCTAATGGTCATGGTTATTCTATGGTTCATTGGTAATTCGAAGTCACACTTATACTTGGATAAGGTCCGTTGTGCGACTCTGTGAGAGATTCTGCAGCAATTTGCTTTACTTAAATACCTTGCACTTTTAAACGTGTTTTTCTGTTTTGTTGTTATCGCAACTTAACGGATTTAGAAGCGTGGCCATGGATTTTCTGATGTAGGTTGTATTGACATTTTGATCAGTTGCCCGTTTGCACAGGGTTATCGTAGAGAATTGAGATTTGTTCTATCTTCCTTTATTTAACAATAGCTTTCATACAATATGCTACTTGACCCCCGGTTCCGTTTGCAAATTTTGAGTTGGACCCCGTCTGGGACCCTGCGAGTGCCCTGGGGACACAAATTTTTCATTCAAAACGTGCTGGGCTCCTTACACTAATTTGATATGTATTCGCTGAGTTTTCTTACCCGACCGTTTCCGAAAAATCTGACCCGGAATCTGACTTCGTAATGTATAGTATGGAGCTGAATTTCTAACTTTTCACGCTTATATCTCCGCAACGCTTGCGATCGAGGATGTATCCCTTTTCGTGTAGTGTTCTTTTGGGACAAGGTATCCAACGGCTACAGTCTCGACTCGAAGTTAGAGTTACACTTGGATAGGTTCCCTCGTCAACTACAGTATATACTTATATTGGTATTCACGATATTTGAGACTGTCTCGTTATAAAAATCCATTGTCGTCTTGTTAATCGAGACGAGACGAGATGCGAGCAGTGTCCCATCTCGTGAACAACACTAAAAATATTCCACATTACTGCTTACATTTCTCATGGCTTTGCTTTCCAGTCTAATCAGGCAATGATTTCAAAACGAGTTAAAACTAGCTAAACGAGCGAGTCATTTATCAAACTTGACTCGACTCGAAACTCGACCTCAAAGCAGTGACTCGGCTCGGAACTCGACTCGAATTTGCTTCGAGTTTCGAGTCGAGTCGAGTTTCTTTTGGTTGGTAGCTCACAGTAGGATTTAAAAACGGTTGGTAGCTTAGAAGCTTCGTAAGTTTGGCGACCACTGATGTAAAACAAACTCTCTAAGTTTTGCTTCATTATGACAAATTTTATTTAATATAACCCCTGCCCTCCTTTGTATATGTAAATAGATAAGTTTAATTTTTGGTTTTTAATCGTAGGCCAAAAAGCTATAGTTACTGGAAGTTTGACTTTAATCGCCTCAGTCCTTTCAGCCTATACCCAACAGCTCAACACCTAACCAAACCACCAGCGACTATCGGAAGGTGGTGCATGAAAAAGAGATACGTCAAAATCTCATACATCCTATTGTCATAATCGAGATTTTTTGTTGCACAAACGTTCACAAATGATTCACTAATGATTGAGACTATTCTGGCGCCAATCCTAGCAAGTGCGGAGCTACCGTTAAAGACAGCTCCTCAAATTATATTTTGAATTATAAAATTGCTTTGTGCACAAACGCCAGTTTTGCTTGCACAAACGTGCACAAACGATGCACACACGTTTGAAATTATTTTAGTGAAATTCAGAAGAGGTGGGGGAAGGGTGCTGTCTAAATAGACGTCACATTTATACCATGCGTATTAGGAAGTATTTGCTTCAATTAAGGACATATATGGTGCTATGGTCAAGCGTAGATCTATCATTTTTCGATCGCCCTATATATAACGGTCATGTAAAGATATTTTCATAAACGACCATATCTCCTTCTCCTCCCCCAAACACACACACAGACAATCAATGTTAGAAGCTTACAAGTTTAGAGGGGAAACAGATCCTCAAGCTAGGTTTAAAACCAGTCTAATACAAGATCTACTTGATACGAAACCTTTCCTGTAAGTTATTCAGAAGCTTTGAGATATAATAGAATTTCGCTTTCACTTTGTAATGATGTTTGTATACAACAACGTTCTTTTGAGACAAACATAATCAAAAGATAGACCTCAAGCGATCTTTTTAAAGAAAAGCTTTTTATACATGTTTTCGTCTATGCTTATTTGAAAATTTAAATTGGATAATTATATTTAAAACTAGATCTTTCCGATGAGCACAATATTTATGAAAAGAAACGTTACTCTCTCAGTTTTTCTTTAATGGACGACTCCTTTAAGCGCTTATTGCGGAGCCTGTTCATCTAAAAAAGTTCAAATGAGAAATATTTTTTATGTTTAGTTTAATACAGTTTTATTCTTAGTATAAGTAGTTTTAACTTGTTGTTTGGGTACGGCAGTAACGTAGCTAGAATTTTTTTCAGGAGGGGCCAATGAAGGGCCGAAGTAAATTTTGAAAGGGCCATCTCTAATGAATCAAAATTTTTATTCACACACATTATATATATATATATATATATATATATATATATATATATATATATAATTGTGTGTGTGTGTTCAAGGTGAATGTTTTCATCTTTGTTGTTCATGATTTTACTCTTTTACGATGAAATGCAAGAATTTACTACGTCAAACAACTAGGATACATTAATACAATTGATTTCTGATATAAGTAAGTAGTTATTTAATCACGGCGTTTAAAATGTGTGTGGCTGGTTGATTTACGTGGAAGCAGAGAAATACACTTTTACAGATAAAGAAAATAACTTATAGGTTCATGCTTCTACTTAAAAGGAACCCCTATAGTCTATCTGTTTGTGGCTCTGGAATTTCAAGACCATTTTCTTTGCATATCTCCAAACATTCTTGATAAATTTGTTCGAATGTTGTTCGTTGAGAGTCATATTTTCTATATCTCATTTTTGACAGCGTTTGAACTAATATATCTACAAGAATCAAACCTTCCGATATGTCTGCATCTACTTGAGATAAGGCGAAGCTCAAAGTTATAGCATGACAGCAGTGATCTCAAAATTTACCATCCCGAAAACATTCCCTCTTGTACAAATTACACTAATTTGCCGAATGGTGTGATGGAAGTAAACAAATATCACAAGTTCCAGATTTGGTTTCATACCACATAATAAAAATAGTTGTTTGGTATATAAACTGTACTAATAATAATAATAAAGTAAAAAGTGATGGATAAGGACAAATGTTCTTAAGAGACAAACGTCGCACAGAAACAGGAACTGAACTCTAACAGGACACTGATTTGCCGTCCCAGTTCACTTTAAATTTTAAGCCTTACTCTTGAAGCTTAAGTTTCACTTTAAAGTAAACTGCCAATAATTATCATGTATTCTTAATATTTCAGAAAAATGTCCCGACTACACACACTGAAATATGTTAGCCTAATCAGTGACGAAACTAGACATTTGGCACCCAGGACATCTACACCAATAAACACATAAATTCGTTTGCTGGCGCCCAAGGCAACTGCCCCGATTGCAGCCTCTTGTTTTGATCTAGCCGTAGTTCAATTATTTTTGGTTACTTTTACCCTTGAGCTCTAAAACTGAGTAATGAATGTACCTTTACTTTATTAAGATGATGAAATGAACACTCTGAAGCAAAAGGAGGAAATGTTTTTCTTCCACTAATATCAAACAATATTAGAACAGACATTTCAATGGGAACTCCTTACAGCAAAAGAAGTATATGTGGCCTTTTTCTTTCTTTCGTTTGTTTACCTTCACTATTTTTTTTTTTAAATTTATTTTAGAATTTGACGTGAATTAAAATACACAAAGCACTTCATACCCACACCGAATGGCCAAAGCACAGCGGTAGAACATCAGCTTAAGATTCGGAAGATGGTGTGATCGATTCCTCGTGGGTAAATATTTCGACTGAGGGGTTTACCAAGATTCTTCCTCGGTGTCACTAGGGAAATTTTTATGGTCCTATTGAATCATTTCCCTCATTTTTATCCCCTGAGCCTCGGATGTTTCAAAGCCTTAAAGTAAATGTAGTTGAAGTAACCTAACGCTACTATCCTGTAGTCGATGCTAAATTAATATTGTTAGTTTTGAGATTAGATTTGAGGGAAGGGTATTAATTAGTATATCCCATTGAAAATTCATGTCACCATCGATTTACTGTTCTGCATAATTCCTACAACGTAAATTTTGCCCATTGTCAGTGACGGCAATAAATCTTTGGCTCCGTCCTTCTGCAGAATCGAAACTGCAGAAACCAGTAATGATTTCAGGATGAAATTTGTCCCGAGAATTATTTCCCATCGAGGATTAGCCTATGACTACTTTTATTCATGGCGGGGAAAATCTGAAATCCTGCATCTGTAGCTAGTGCGATACAGATGTATGATGGTCAGTTCCTTCACCTTTTGAGTTCAAAATGATATATGAAAAACTTGAAATTGAGAGCTTAATGTGATGGAATAAAATCAAGAATTATGATTGTAAATACCGTATACAATAATTGGGCAGTTACAGCTTCCTCGTGCAGATATTCCCTTGCACATTTCAACTGACATTCTTTTGATACCAATCCACACTCGTGCTTCTCATAATATTCAGAAGCAAGATTGAGGACACAAGTACTTCGTTTATAATAAAGCATCAAATTATTTTCCTTTCTAAATTCTTAATCTTTAATTTCTTGTAATCTCCAAACCCTAGTAAAAGCAATTGGCTCGGAGTTCGCTATAATACTAGATCATTTTTCGAAATATTGGTGTTGTGTGATGGCGCAAGGAAAAAAATCTACTGTTCTTTTCTATATGCATTCTGAACCTTCCTCACTGTTAAGTGTATTTTACATTATTACAAAGAAGATTGATGATTTTTACTTCCTTCCTCGTAAAAGAATGTAAAATTTCCCTACTTCACTTTTCCATTTCCTTCCCATTTAACTTCCTCAACTTCTACTAGGTTCATCATATGTTTCTCTAACTCATCCGTTACGGATTTTAACGTACCTGCCCACGTTTCACACTTTCCTTTGGCGATAGGGAAGAGTGAAGAGTAGATTTCAAGATGGAGTGTAGCTAAATCAAATTGGGGGCATAGGCGGAACTAGGAATTGTCTGCTGGGGAGCAGACCTTTGGGTCGGTCTCGGAGGTCTTGGTAGGTAGCCTTCTTATAGGTGTCATGATTATTTTTTTTTTGTCAAAAAGTTGGGGGCCAATGCCACCATGCCCCCCATAACTCCGCCCTGGGGGATAATACAACAAAAACAACAGAAGTTTCTTTTGTACCTATAGAGTATTGGAGATTTTTGGCAATAAGATCCTTTGACTGTGGTTACGGTTCTATCCCAGTACTCGCATAGTGTAAGAATGTGGTCAAACTATTTTTAACAGGATTTCAGAGAGTAAGTATTATATTTTTCATCGATTATAAAAGAAGCATCTAGTAACCAGTCATAATCAATACACAGGAGAATATGTATCCTAACATAACCTTATTAGTTTGTTGGTTTGAAGTAACGTCCCTCTTCACTATATGTGATATGTGATATGGATCCACATCTTAAGATGGAATCCAGATCATTGCAATGCGTTGAAATTCAAGGATCTCCCACTAGGTGTCAAACTCAGTTCAACAATGCTTGACGTACCCTGCATTAAGTGGAAATCTGTCTTTAGAGTAATTATTTTATAAATTGTTAAATATTGCTGTTTAGCACTTATTGATCTGAAACACATACGTATAAAATAGAAATTAACTCGAGTGCCGTGCGATTCCGCTAATACGTAAATTTTTTGCAGTAGGAAGTTTTGTCGTAACTTTAAGTGAAGAAAAGTGGTGAAATTCTTATCTATTGGTAGCAATCTGGATAACAGTGTACTGTACAAGAATAACAGTTTCTTAGGGTTATGTATTAATTAATTGTCTATGGCATGAATAAAAAAAGATATAATTGTATAAGGGTTACAGACATATCGGTCAACACACACACACACACACACACACACACACACACACACACACACACACACACACACACACACACACACACACACACACACACACACACAATAAATAAATAAATAAAGAGTATAATATTCTAATAACTTGGGTTTTCATAGCACAATTTAATTTTGAGTTGATTCTCAGAGAACTAAAATATTAGTTGGATTACAATCCTAATGTGGTAGTTGAAATTAATTGGGAACAAATGAAGATGGTTTTAATTAAAATCAACATGAATTAAAATAAGTTTCCTTCCCTCAGTACCAGAATACGGGCAGTCACACCACATTCTGCCACAATTTACCATGGCAACGGTCAATAAAGCTTCTTTGAACTACCTGTGCCTTGCTACATTTACTTTCACTCTGATGATCACGTTACGTAAGAAACAACTAACTTTACTGTGCTCAAAGTTTTATACGGCGTTTTATTATATTATTTTCAATTCTAACCCAATGCACGTGTTGATAATAAAATTTTCTAGTTTAGTAAACCTGTAATAAAGGAAGGAAGAAATGCGCAGTGGACGTGGGAGGATATGAGCACAATAATTCAGCTCTATCTTGTTATGTCTCAAAGCAGTGGCGTTGCAAACAATTTAGATTCAGAGCAGCAACAAAGCGACAGGACAAGTTCCAGGTCAATCTCTGTATTATTATTATTATTATTATTATTATTATTATTATTATTATTATTATTACAATAATAAATATGTTACTGTTAGGAATATGCACCGTTAAAATGGGGATAGTTACAATGTGTTTGTTCACAATGTATTTTTGTATTTCAAAGTTATGGTTTGAATAAATATTGGAAGTCGTATGTAGAATGAGAACCCTCGCTTCGTCTAGTGGCCAGCACGCTTGACTTCCGTTCGCGTGGTCCCGGGTTCGATTCCCAGCGAGGGCAAAATAGTTTGGATTCCACTGTAATCAGTTGTAAACGTCTTCTTCAGCCTAGCAGGCATATCTGTGAGACGTTAAACTAAGTCAAACCAAACAGTATGTAGAATGGCTATGTCCGTCTGGCAACAAAAAGATAGAAGATATCGACAAGTGTACTTTTCGGAATCGATTTAGCGTCCTAGGAATAGGGTCCATCTCATCCATTAACCTATATATATATATATATATATATATATATATATATATATATATATATATATATATATATATATATATATATATATATATATATATATATATATATATATATATTGATACACAGCTTTTTGCATTCGATTCAGCGTCTTGAGGGAAGATAACATCTTTACCCGCAACCCTCTACTAGAACCGGAAATGATAGAAATTTACTATTTCCGGTTTGAATATTGATCTCCATAAAAAAAACCGTAATAGATTAAGACAAGTGGTTTTCTGGAATCGATTCAGTGTCCCAGAAAAAGGTTCCGTGTACTCCGTTAACCCTCTATTGAAATCAAAATTGGTAGAGAAGAACCATTTTTAGTTTGAACTTTGATCGTCATTAAGGATAAAAGGTAAGAGATAGCGAATAGCAGTTTTAACAATCGATTTAGCGTTTCATAAATAGGTTCCATTTCCTCCGTTAATCCTTTATTTAAATCGGAAGTAGTAAGCACATTTTGAGAATTATTCAGCATCTTAAGTAAATATTTTTCTACTAAAACCGGAAATGGAATAACTTTACTACTAGTTCCAGTGTAAATATTGATGTCCACAGAGCAAAGTCGTTGATATAGCGAACAAGCCGTTTTTTGGTATCCACTCAGTGTCCCAACAATAGATTCCATTTCTTCTGTTAATCTTCATATTCAAACCGGAAGTGCTAAAAATTTAACAATTTTTGGCTTCAACACTCATCTCAATAGTGAAGTACGGTAATAGACAGAAATATGCAGCTTTTTATATGGATTCAGAACTGCAGGAATATGTTTCATGTCTAACTTTACATGTCTATTGCAACCGAAAGTGCCCTCCTTTATAACACTTCATAAATTGTCACGTAAATATAACACTGGGGTCTGAGAAACCCCATTACTATTTTTATTCTCATTGGCATGTTTATACATATTTATGTAAGCGAAATATTTTATATATATAATTGTTTCACTGTAAATGTATATTAATGACATTACTAAAAAATGTGAACTATGTTTGAGCAAGAAATTTGATTATATGTAGATAATGCTATTCTACTGTTTTAAAACCCCAAAATCTAAAACTATTTCTGTTACGTTCAGAATTCTTTATAAAATAACAGCCCACGCCACTAAAATGAAAGGGTAATACATTAACTTTCTTCCAAATATGTGGCACCCAAAACTCTTGAGCTACATAGCTTGTGCTAAACCTTGCTATGCGCATGCATTTTGCGTTGTCTACTCTTATAAGCAAAGAATACTTATAAACTTTTTAAACAAATCTAATAAACGCAAGGTAAATCAAACTGAAACTAGAAGTTCCTTTTTTAGGGGGGGGGGATTGCGAGTTATCTGTTCTTACTGAGAACAATCAATACACAACACACTGCGGTGCTCATCACAGATAGGAATAAGGCAACTGGTGCATTGCATTTTTGTCTTGCGGTCCTTGGAACGTGGACACAGAACACATCTCTGCTTCCTTTGGAGTGTTCCTTGATTCACTACTGGCAAAGGTAGATTTAGAATATCTTGTATTGCTAAGCGAATACTTCTTCGAAGTGTAGACGTCTCCAGTCTTTTGTGTAGCCAAGGTTTGATCAAAGCCATACCCAAGTCCTCAAGGTACTTCCTACGTAGCAGTCGCGGATTCTGCATGTGCAAATTTGTCGTTTTCTTTCCTTTGCTCTCGGGTAGATTTATCATCAAATCTCAAACACACACTCAACCATCTAAATCGTGGTAAAGACATAGTCACTTTGTAAAGGTAAACTCCAAATTTTGTATCCCACAAATCTGCCAAATGCCTTCGACTGTTTTGCTCTACACCAGAAAAATAAAGATCAAAAAAGGCAAAAATCTGTTTAATTTGTATTGTGGTATGACTGCCTTTCTGACTTCTGCCGCTTTCTTTCCATTTCTTCCTTAGTTCTCAAAGTAATTTCTTTTATGATGTTTTCGTCAAACAACAATCGCCAATCTTCAGCTGGAGTACTTACGGTTTTTGCAGGACCCTTTGCGCCTGGAAAATGAGAAAGCAAATTTTTTTGAAGTCGCCGACAGTAGAGGTAGGACCAAAAGGTAGTTTAACCAATCAGAGAGCGAGTTGAGCCATTGGCGTTAGGAGAAGGTTATTTGACAATAGGTCTTTGTTTACAGGAATGTTATTTAACCTTGACGATATTTGTATACAATAGATGTTTTATTTTTTATTATATTTTATTGATTGTTTATATTATTTTGTATTGTTGACAGGAATGTTGTTTATCCTTGAGTATGCACGTACGCATGTGGGAACAATGGATGTCGCAGATGCGTGTATATGTAATCTTTTAAACGATTCATTGTTGACAGAGAAATAGTTGAAGAATGTGGTGGGTGGGGTTGAGAAAAGCGTACATTGTTTATAATATTTTCTATTGTGACAGAAAAGTAGTTCAACCTTGATTAGTCACGTACGCAGAGATTTGTTTTGGAATTTCTAAGAAAAACTTATATTGTTTGGGGGAGAGGAAGAACACAGGTGTGCGATAAAATTTTTCTATTGTGACAGAAAAGTAGTTCGACCTTGATTAGTCACGTAGGCACAAGTTTATTTTGGAACTTCTAAGAAAATCTTGTTTGTTTGTTTGGGGGAGAGGAAAAACACAGATGTGCGATAAAAATTTTCTATTGTGACAGAAAAGTAGTTCGACCTTGATTAGTCACGTAGGCACAAATTTGTTTTGGAATTTCTAAGAAAAGCTTGTTTGTTTGTTTGGGGAGAGGTAGAACACAGGTGTGCGTTAAATTTTTCTATTGTAACAGAGAAGTAGTTCGACCTTGATTAGTCACGTAGGCAGAAGTTTGTTTTGGAATTTTTAAGAAAAACTTATATTGTTTGGGGGAGATGTACAACACAGGTGTGCGATAAAATTTTTCTATTGTGACAGAAAAGTAGTTCGACCTTGAATAGTCACATAGGCACAACAGTGTTTTGGAATTTCTAAGAAAAGTGATTAAAAGGTAATGAGCGTGTATTTCATAGAATTTTAATTAATTCCAAGAATTTAAATAATTACAAGAATTTTATACGAAGATTACCGAAGATTACCGAAGTTTTCCGAACGATGTTAAAATTTCCAGAACTTTCTTGAACTTTTACGAAGATACACGAACGATTTTGTTTGGGTGTTATAAAAATTATTTAGTTTGCTGTTTGAATAACATTATTTAAACAATATTTTACATAAAAAGTAAAATAAATGTGGAAAGTTTAATACAGTTACTTGAAATTCTTTTGAGTGTTTGAAAATTAATTTAAAAATTTATAAGATGATATTATCATATATGGATGATACTGAAATATTTTCGGAGAAGGACATAAGATGTAAATGCGGTGTAAATAAAGTAGACACAAACTGTATAAAGAAAGCTATACATGAGTGGAAAACAAAAGATATTTTGCTATGTGTCGCTTGTAGTTATGGATATTTTAATGAAATGGAACATTAATGTTTATTTTTGGATGGAAAGGTTATGAAATCACGAGTAAAGTATATTATGGAAAACATAGATGTGGAAGAAAATATATTTTATACGTATGCGAAATCAGATTTTATCGGTTTGCAAACAAGAGATTCGTTTTATAACACATACTTTAAATTATTGAAAAGTGGAGTGTTTTTAAGTGATCTTGTGGATATTCTTCTTGATAAAGATAAAAGTGCTGAATAAAAATATTTTATGTACATAAGAAAAGTTTTGGTGTTTGTGAAAAACGCGTTTGATCATTTTCTGTTTGTAAATATTTCATAAAAGAAGAAGAAAATTTAAATTACTAGTAACTATATTTGTATTACGGAAGAAATTAATTTGTGTGTGTGTGTTTGTTTGAAGTTTATACAAAATATTATTTACACTTGATATCAGGCAGTGTTATTACCAAATACTTTAAGTAGAAATGTTGGAAACTAATACATGTTTAATACTTATCTTTATATTTATTTTCTTATATTATTTGATACATAGTTTTATTTCATATATTTCTATTATATTAATTTTTCATTTTAGTTTACTTCATCTTAAGAAACCATTTAAAGAATAAAATTATTTGGAATTAAACATTATTGCATTGACAAGAACATATTTGAAGAAATATATAATTAAAAATTTTGCGAGTGTTATAATAAATAACACAAAAGAATAAATAATTAATATTTCAAAACATTTTAGAATGCTCACACAAAATGTTCGAATTATTTTATTAACGCGTATGGCCTGGTATATGAATCAATAAATAATTAGTATTTTTGAACATTTTAGTACGGTCACGCGAAGTGTTCAAATCATTTAACAACTATTTTTTTGAAAAGTTCACACATTTTTTTATATTTTCGAAACATTTTTCACACGATCACAAATAAATTTGTTCAGAGCTTGAACAAGTGAATCGATAGAAATTGAAATCGATACATCAAAATACAAGTTGCAAAAGCAAATAATTTATTTACAGGTTCACAGCCTAGCTATTCTACCGAGTATGCTTTGGCACACGAATCAACTAAAGTTAATAACACGAAAGGATAAATAATTAATATTTCAAAACATTTAACAACTTTTTTGAAACGATCACACATTTTTATATTTTTGAAACATTTTTCACACGATCACAAATAAATTTGTTCAGAGCTTGAACAAGTGAATCGATAAAAATTGAGATCGATACATCAAAATATAAGTTGCAAAAGCAAATAATTTATTTACAGCTTCACAGCCTAGCTGTTCTACCGCGTATGCTTTGGCATACGAATCAACTAAAGTTAATAACATGAAAGAAAAAAATAATATTCTACCAACTTTGTTGTTCCTACAAGAAGCGTACCAATTAAAATTGTACAGCAAACGATACGTAAAAGATAGGAAAGGATACATGAAAAAATTATATTAAGATTTATAGTTTTATGTAGTTATAATTATTTTATATAGAGTTTGTATAAGTTAGTAACACTGTTGTACAACTTAAGATTTTTCCGCTAGAGTGCACTAGTAGGAAAGAAAGAAAGAACAAACGCTTTTGATACTTTGTTTTAGTTGTTGATAATATTTTCTTGTTAGAACACGTACTTTTTTCGTGGTGTTAAGAACCGTCTTTGTGCACTAGTAAAAGAATGAATTGCGCGTGTGATAAATCAAGAATTGATATTAATTGTATTAAATTAGCAATAATTAAATGGGTACCGAACCAAGTGTTACTTTGTGGAGCATGTTATTATAATTATTTATTCAAAAATCACATTAGACATATGTGTATGTTGAAAAGCAAAGAAGTGTTGGACTTGGAAGGTTGTAGTATTTTATTAAAAGAAGATACGTGCAAAGAAATTATGAAAATCTATATGGATTTACACAATATCCATAATAAGAAAGACCATATTCTTACACAATGCATTTTTAATAATCTTTATGAAAGCATTTTATTTCATGTGATAATGTCTGATTCCGATTTTCCAAGACTTATATTTTTACATAAAGATGTTTTGCACGGAGTGTACAAGAATACAAGTAAATAATTGAACGTCGTAGGACGCATGCGCAGTCGTTAAAAGTTTGTGCGCATGCGCATTCGTTAAAAGTTTGTGCGCATGTGCAGACTTGTGATTGTGTACATTGGAACAATACTTAAGTTAACAGTATTCGTGAAGATGTGTAGTAAGCGAGTATCTGTTTCTGAGTATATCTCTACAAGAGAGAGACAGATTGAGTGTGAAAAGCATCAGAAAATTATTTATCAACACCCATGGGATCCTGATATTCCTGAAGAACAAGATAAAGTGAAAATACTATATCCTACGCAGGAAATAGAAGAATCGTTTAGAAGATTTTATCGATATGATGATGAAATCCATTTTGAAAAAGTGTTTCCTAATACACATATTGAAATTGAAGAATTAGAGAATGTGAATTGTAAGTGCAATCGTTTTAAAATAAGTGATTTGTGTGTGAAAGAACTTTTTCAGAATTATCAGCTGAGTGAACCATTACTGTGCTTTCCTTGTTCAATAAGAATACCAGACGAAAAACTACATAAATGTTTGTTAATATTTAATAATAGTTTGATTTATTCATTTCTAATGGGAATTTCTAATTCAGAAGAAAACTCGTGACATAGTGTTTGAACTTTACATACAGAAACACTTTAGTTCTTCGGATAAGAATTATAGAAAAAACAAAACGCTTTTAAATAGATTTAATTTAGCATATGAATCAGTTACATTTTCAGATTCATATATTTGTGATTTAGTTGAACTGTTTTTAAAGAAAGACAGAAATGTGTTTGAAAAACAAATTATGCACGTATGATTGTACTTTTCTTTCTGTGAATGAACTGTGTGTGCTGGAATGTATATCAAGATGGAAACCGGAATATAAACTTTTGTGCGACGGTTGCTATGAAAAGAGTCTTATTTTAGATGAACATGAATGCATTGTTTTAGACTATGAAATGTTGTGTTATAATGCATGGCGTGTTATGGTGCGACCAGATACGTTTGATGAACTGTACAAAGTCTTTTCATCGTATCATGAGAGTGAAATTGACGATTGGACATTTGATTATGCTTTATATAATATTTTATTAAAGAAAAACTACATCAATGTAATTTTAGAATTTCTCTTGGAAAAAGATTTCACTTATAATTTTTAATTCATTTCTTTGTTTGTGTTAGTGAAATAACTAATGGAAGTGAAAGTTATATATATATATATATATATATATATATATATATATATATATATATTGGAAAAAGTTATTACAATTTTCTATTATCAATAACATTTACACGAATTCAAAATTAAAATAACTTATTTTATTTACTATTCATAATATATATGATACTTTATTACATTTTTTATATGATATATATGTAATCACTTTATCTTATACGGAAAAAAATAAATATTATATGAATAAAAAATATTTTAGCGTTGTTGATTTCTTTAAAATCATTTAGTTTATAATTTTTATATGCAAACACAGTTACTATGTAATTTAGTGCACAGATGTAATCTCGTACACTTAATTTTTTAATTTGCAGTAAAATTCATTTAGTTTATAATTTATATCCAGATACGCTTACTATATAATTTCATATCCAGACACGCTTACTATGTAATTACGTATTTAGATACATTCAATTTGTACTCTCGTCCCCAGCCACATTTAGTTTGTAATCTCGCACCCAGGTGCATTTAGTTTGTAATCTCGTACCCAGATGCATTCAGTTTGTAATCTCGTACCCAGACGCATTCAGTTTGTAATCTCGCACCCAGGTGCATTTAGTTTGTAATCTCGCACCCAGGTGCATTTAGTTTGTAATCTCGTACCCAGATGCATTTAGTTTGAAATCTCGTACCCAGACGCATTCAATTTGTAATTTCGTACGCAATGCGTTAAAGAAAAAATTTCGTTACCAGACGCGTTACAATCTTGTGTTTACCACATGATAATCTAGTAATTATTATAATTTGTAACTTAAACGATAATCAAATATTAATTTCATGAAATAAAAGTTTTTTCAAACGTATAACTACCAACGACATGTACAACAGAAACAATTTATTAAGAAGTTCACAGCGGAGCTGTTCTAGTGAGTTTGCTTTGGCATACGAAGTACTACATAAGCTGAGTTTTCGTAGAAAGCGATTCATTAAAAAGATACAAGAGGATAAATAAATAATATTTTCTCAACTTTATTGTTCGTAAAGCTTCTACAAGAAGCGTACCAATTAAAATTGTGTAGAAAGCGATTCAATAAAAATTTGAAGTTTCTGTAACAAACGTTTTATTTACAGGTTCACAGCGTAGCTGTTCTACCGAATATGCTTTGGCATACGAATCAATAAATAATTAGTATTTTTGAACATTTTAGTACGCTCAGACGAAGTGTTCGAATCATTTTAAGAACGAGTATGCTCTGACATACGAATCAACTAAAGTTAATAACACAAAAGAAAAATAATTAATATTTTCCCAACAGTGTTGTTCCTACAAGAAGCATACCAATTAAAATTACGTAGCATACACTAAGAACAGAAAAAAGAAATATAAGCAACGATATACCTACTGACTGAAAAATAATACGTTGTGATATAAGAAAAAATAAAACGTATTGCTTAATATAAGAAATTCTGCTTTGAAAGAAATGTTAAAGTGTTACATTAAGAAAAAGTCAAAAGGATTATTACAGGTATCATAATTTTAGTTTATCGGTAACTGACAATGTTACTTGCCGTTTTCATTTATATCGACTTTCCCCTAAAACATTTACATTAATGAGAAAAAGAAGTCATATTTTATGATTTGATATACATCATAAGGTAGATATTAATTTGTATAGTATAAACAACACGCATATTTTTATGTTGTAAATTTTTTTTTCGTTTGCAGTACAGATATATCGTATACTTTATGATATATAACGGAAACGAAGTAAAAATATGTTTGACGTGATGTTTACTATCTAACATATACGCATAGCAATACGCATATTTACTATACTTAAATATAAAATATAAAAGGTACAAATATATGTATGGCGCAAGAAATGAAGCGTTAAGGCTCATACAAACTGCTAGGGTGTATATATTCAATGATGTACTAATACTTTGTTATACTCACAGAACTCCTATACTTTATTATATACTAATATAGATCGTTCATGCCAGTACTAAATGATATCTTGTATGTTTGCTTTGCGTGATATGTTTTATTAGGTACGGTTTAAAAATGTATGAATATTAAATGGTTGACTTTATATATATCTACCAATCCTATTTGCTATACATAAATAAAATCAAAGTAAACTATATGGTAGACATCAGGCATACCAACCACTGCACGTCAATGCATGTATTATGATTTATTTTTAACATTATAAGAAGTGTATATTGTGGATGCTATTTTTTCTTATACAATTTGTATACTGAGTATAACATATTAGACATTTTTGTTGACATCTAATGCTTTTACTATTCACCATGTATTTATATACAATACTATATCACTTAGCATTCCTTCACATTTGACATTTACTACATTTACTATGCATTAATTAATATCTGATTCCATACACAGAGCATGGCATTAAGAGAAGATAGTGTTTAATATACAGTATGTAATTGATAATGATAATGTATTATTTATGTAGAAAAGTTAGCAATACTAATTATTATTTGTTTGCCAATCGCATGCATAGCACTAGCGTGACATGCCATGGCAGAGTCATGGTAAATTTGCGCGCGTTGTTATACGCGGATGCTGCACGCGGGGCCGGGCGAGTACGGTTTTACGTTAATACCCTCGCCGGACGCACGCGGTACCGGTTAGTACGGTTTTACGATTATTTTCACGCCGGGCGCACGCGGAGCCGGTGTGTACAATTTTACGTTTATAGCCGCGCCAGAAATATAAATGCATGTGCGGGAAATGGATTTACATTATTATGTGGTTGTTAACTAATAAATTGCAATATTTGCTTGTCTTACACACATCTATATATCTAACACCTGTAATCCGTATATGGTTTACACTGATGTTTCCCATTGATATGACAACATTTTATACCAACTCTACTCACTCGATCTATTTTTTAAGTATGACAACATTTGAACATAATACTACTCACTTGACTCATTTTTAATTTTGATATTATTATTTTTTAATTCATATTAGTGATATCATTTGTAAATAAAGGAATTAACAGGATATAATTTGTTCATTTAAATATGTTTATTTTTACTAGTTATATTCTTATAAAATATGACCCCATATTCTTTAAGTATTATGTTATATACATTCACTTTTGCTTTTTTATACTCAAAGAAAATGTCAACTTTGGATTCTTTAATCATTTTGCTCGTACTGTATATGTTTATCACTTTGTTTCAATAATTACTAGACCATTTTTGCTCTCAAAGCTTTATAATAAAGGTTCAGATACATATTGATGTAATATACTATTAGTATGTCTTATTTTACTCATATCAATTAACTGATTAACAATGGAATACAAAATAGAAGAAGCTACGCATGGCGTAAGTTTGGACATGTCACGAAATTTTATCTTGTGTGTAGAGAAGATATTTAATATAAAATATCCTCATATTAAGTTTGCATTCTCTCCTGAAATAAATTTGTGAACATTCTTGCACTGCACGTACAGAATAAATGTGTTTTACCCATTCCTCAAACATTTCCCGAAACAAAGTCCACTGCTGATGTACCTCTCTATATATCTCTTTCTCTCTCTTTATGTATTTTATGGAGTTTATGCTTGTTTTTGAGTATCTGTAGCTTGCTTTTTACTCTCTCTATGTATTTTATGGCGTATCTGCTTGTTTTTGAGTATCTGTAGCTTGTTTTTACTCTATCTATGTATTTTATGGCGTATCTGCTTGTTTTTGAGTATCTGTAGCTTGTTTTTACTCTATCTATGTATTTTATGGCGTATCTGCAAGCTTGACCATCTGCAAGCTTGAGTATCTGTAGAATGTTTGTTGAACTCCTTTCTGCTTGTCTCTATCTCTTTTTTCACGTATCCTCTGTTCTTATTTTTACTCTCTATGTATTTTATGGAGTATCTGCAAGCTTGAGTATCTGTAGCTTGTTTTTACTCTCTCTATGTGTTTTATGACGTATCTGCATGTTTTTGAGTATCTGTAGCTTGTTTTTACTCTCTCTATGTATTTTATGGCGTATCTGCATGTTTTTGAGTATCTGTAGCTTGTTTTTACTCTCTCTATGTATTTATGGCGTATCTGCATGTTTTTTGAGTATCTGTAGCTTGTTTTTACTCTCTCTATGTATTTTATGGAGTATCTGCAAGCTTGAGTATCTGTAGCTTGTTTTTACTCTCTCTATGTATTTTATGACGTATCTGCATGTTTTTGAGTATCTGTAGCTCGTTTTTACTCTCTCTATGTATTTTATGGCGTATCTGCATGTTTTTGAGTATCTGTAGCTTGTTTTTACTCTCTCTATGTATTTATGGCGTATCTGCATGTTTTTTGAGTATCTGTAGCTTGTTTTTACTCTCTCTATGTATTTTATGGAGTATCTGCAAGCTTGAGTATCTGTAGCTTGTTTTTACTCTCTCTATGTATTTTATGACGTATCTGCATGTTTTTGAGTATCTGTAGCTTGTTTTTACTCTATCTATGTATTTTATAGCGTATCTGCATGCTTTTGAGTATCTGTAGCTTGTTTTTACTCTCTCTATGTATTTATGGCGTATCTGCATGTTTTTTGAGTATCTGTAGCTTGTTTTTACTCTCTCTATGTATTTTATGGCGTATCTGCTTGTTTTTGAGTATCTGTAGATTGTTTTTACTCTCTCTATGTATTTCATGGCGTATTTGCATGTTTTGAGTATCTGTAGCTTGTTTTTACTCTCTCTATGTATTTTATGGAGTATCTGCAAGCTTGAGTATCTGTAGCTTGTTTTTACTCTCTCTATGTATTTTATGACGTATCTACATGTTTTTGAGTATCTGTAGCTTGTTTTTATTCTCTCTATGTATTTTATGGAGTATCTGCTTGTTTTTGAGTATCTGTAGCTTGTTTGTTGAACTCCTTTCTGCTTGTCCCTTTCTCTTTTTCACGTATCATCTGTTCTTGTTTTTACTCTCTCTATGTATTTTATGGTGTATCTGCTTGTCTTTTTGAGTATCTGTAGCTTATTTGTTGACAACCTTTCTGCTTGTTTTACGTATTTGCATGTCCCTATTTCTTTTTTTACTTTCTATGTATTTTACTGACTATCTGCAAGCTTGAGTATCTCTGATTAAAAACTAAGAAAGTACTTTTAGTCTTATGTAGAATGGAAATATTGTAAAGTTGCTAAGCATAATCGTAATATTCAATACGATCATTTTTAATACCCATGACGTTTGCTTTCTCTTTTGTGTAACACAAGTTTGTATCCAAGGAAGATCCCCTAAAAATTTTACGGTAAACTATATAATATGTTCCTTACATTTTTGAACTGATTACGGCTTTGCTGTAATACCAAAGAATTTATTTCTCACTACAGTTGATAAATATATCGTAAATAAACACATTCTATAAAACAATATATCACATAGATTTTAACTATGCGGTATGAAATCTGGAACATCACAATTATTCTGTACTAATTTATATTTTGCCCGCGAAATCTATTTTAATATTGCTTTCACATCTACTGGCTAAGTCTTCCTTCAAAATCTATTTTTGGTATAGGACATGAGTACCTATTTCTTATATATGTTAAGTTATATACATGATTTTAAGCTTAACATTCTTCACCAAGAGATTTTGAAGTGAATAATAAGTCAAGTTTCATGTTTTTAGATTGCATCTACTTCTTCTGGTCTTTTCATTAGATTGATTTAGGGCTATACTGTTTCCTTATGGTACATGTGTTCTTTTCACCATGCAGACTTCAGTGATAAACTGTTTTCTTATGGAGAATACCTCATTTAATCTCCTTCATGAAGAAATAGTGGTAGAATGCTTACTTATGATTAGAGACCGGATGTTTAGGCACTAAAAACCTAGAAAATAGGCAGGCAAATAGGCACTAAAAATTTAAAAAATAGGCAGTAAAATAGGCACTAAAATGTAGCTGGAAATAATGAAGATAAATACTCAATACCAATAAAAAATAGATTCAAGTCATAAATAATGCTCAAAGAATATAGAAACATACTTCTTTGTCAATATCTCCTTTTATTGCATATACAAAAACGAAGCTTGCTATGCATTCCAAATATACTGGGTGAACCTAGAAGATGTGTGAATACTTCGGGAGGTGACATCAAAAGAATACAAAATCCTCTTGCATGTTGTGGAATTCCGCGTCGTATACGAGTGACAGGAGGGCCAACTTGGAATCGAAAATCGAATCCTGATAATTGGAGCGAGACATAAGTATGTGCACATACTTTGGGAGGTGATTCGTGACATTCAAGAGGACTTTTTGTCTTCCTTTCATGTCACGAATCACCTCCTAACGTATGTGCACATCTATCTGTTCCGTTCCCATTGTCAGGATTCGATTTTCGATTCCAAGTTGGCACCCCTCTCAATCGTACACGACGCGGAATTCCACATGCAACAGGATTTTTTGTCTCCTTTTCATGTTACGAATCACCTCCCAACGTATGTGCACACCTATCTGTTCCAGTCCAATTGTCAATATTCGATTTTCGATTCCAAGTTGGCATCATCATCACTCGCACACGACACGGAATTTGACAAACTACAAGAAAACTTTTTGTCTTCTTTTGATATCATTAATCACCTCGAAAGTATGTGCACATCTTTGAAGTTCACCCTGTATATATATTTTAGCGTACCACGTGCTTGTGTTTACAAACACCTAATATACGTATATATGTATGTATTATTTATGTTATATAAATTATATATTTTTCCAATGAAGGCTTATTTTGAAGAAAATGCATAGAATAGGCAACATTAGGCACTAAAGCAATTATTTAGGCAGTAAAGGTCGAAATAGGCAAAATAGGCAAAATAAAATTGGCTTAAATCGAAACTATAACCCCCTATATAAACTTTAAAACGTTATTTTTGACCATATCTTTAATATTAAAGAATAGGCATTTTGCCTAACATCCGGTCTCTACTTATGATACATGATGACTCAGTGATCCAGTACTTCCTTGTGCTAATTGAGGACCCTGATTGAATTTTGAATGTACCGATTTAGTAATAAACTGATTCCTTATATTACTTGAGACTTCCTCATTAATCTTCAACGTGTTCATTTTAATACCCATGACGGCTTAGTGCTACAGTGTTTCCTTATGATTCTTGAGGTCTCTCCATCAAATTAAGTCAGTAATAGACTGATTTCTTATGCTACAAAGTACCTTACTCATTTAATTTTCATAGCAGTCACTCAGTGGAAGTGTATTTTACTTCTATATGTTCTTACTCATTATCTTTTAGCATGAATAATACAATCCATCCCCCCAAAATTCATTGCATCAATCACAAAAGCTCTTGAATGATTTATATCCATACCCAACTGGTTCTACTTTGTATGCCTATTTCTGCAAGATATATCTTCCCTAGGTCTTCCTAACGGTTGTTTTCCTCTTTTCATCATGACTATATTACATGACCTGTCCCCTCCTAGACTTGACGAGTCTAACAATGTTTTGTAAACGGAATTTATAAATAATAAGGTTTTTGGTATTTTATTCCTAAAAAATTGCTAAGCTACTTGTTATATTTCTTGGATTAATACTACAATAATTCATGTAGTATATTCGTTACCGTTCATGCTTATGCTGCACCCGCTTACGGTTTTGCTCTGTCAAAATTTGTAAAAGCTTGAATGAAGTTTTCCAGGGTTTTTCTTCTTTATTTATTCATTTGAAGCAAATGCCGGGATGGTACCTTACTTATAGTTTGTATACCGCTTTCTTCCTCCCCGAATCCTTTCTTACTTCCTTTCCCGGATTGTGTGCTCCCTAAAGAACATTTATCTTCAAACCCATCAGTTTCAATACTCAAAAGGCTCCCAGAAACTTAATTCTAACATCCTAACTAATACTTTTTATTCAAATTGTGTTTTATCTGTAATATACATTCTGTAATATACACTCTCTCAAGGTGTCAAATTTTCTCAACTTTTTTCGTTCTACAAGCACCATTAAAAGATTTTGTGTTGTTTCAGAAATCATCATTCTTCTTTGCAACCACATTTTTTTAAATGACGTTAAAAGATGCATATTTTTACAAAGAATGTCATAATGTAAGTAATTTAATCATTGATCAATCATTTGCTTTGGATCGATTGATTGAAGATAGTATTTTTCAAAAACCAACACATGATCCTCTATAAATTTTAATGAATCACAAGCTATAGCTCTAATTCATTTTAATGGACTTCTCCATGATTCTTTAACTAAATTCTATAACGATCCAAAGAATATTTATTGCTCAAGCATATGAAATAACGACCATATTTTACTTAATTAATATAGAAAGAGAGAAAATAATAGACTGACAGGAAGTATTCATGTATTTGGACACTATAATCCGATTCCAGTTTGGTGCAAGGAGTCCCAATGGGGGGCACTCGGTCAAAAAGTGTACAATACTTTTAAGTCCACCATCTTGAATGAATTTTTCTTGGGTTTTCCTCATCCACACCAGTTAATGCCTTGGTGATACCTAACTTATAAGTCCCAGACCACTTTCTTCCTCCCTAATCCTTTCTTCCTTCCTTCCTTTCCCGGATTGTGTGGTCGCTGAACAAGATTATCCCTCAAACGTGAAGTGGTAAATGGTCTTAAATGTTAAAAGACCAAAATCTAAATTGTAATTTTAATCCTATTCGATTTCAATTTTCGCAAATCAATCTCAAAACGAAAGAGTCACATAAGGATTTTTCTAATAATGGCTCAAGTCTTACAGGACACCGTGTGATTTGTATATTTCAAGTTCAACTAAATATTTTTATTCTTCATTTCTAATAGCAACATAAATCTGAAAGAGCCTGTTAGAATTTTCTGCTATGATATTATAAGAACAAAAATACATTGGAAAGCGCAGACAATTCATAGCAAAAGATAACCTTCAAATCTTACAGTCATTCAGAATTCCTTCATTCCTTCCTAGTATTTTATTCTTAAAAGGCTATTCCCACCACTTGCGCTTTCTTCGAAAGAATTACACGTCCCAAAACCAGAGCCTCTTTTCCTAGAAAATACCCAAACAGTGGAAACCCCGCTGAAGAGGGGGAAAAGGCAGAGGAGGGAATAAGAGGTTACCGTATTCAACTAAAACTTGTTTTCTCAAGTGGTTATGAGTGTGTGTGAAGTGACCTTCACCTTAAAATTATGAATGGGGAAACGTTTCTGAATCTTTCCATGTTAGGAATGTAAACAAAGAATATTTTTCAGTTAATTTACTCGCCACCAATTTCAGGATTTGTTTCTCCATTAAATTTCTAGTCATCTTAGCACCTTCAATAACCGTACAATTCTCATATGGTTACAAATCAATATAATAATAATAATAATAATAATAATAATAATAATAATAATAATAATAATTGGTTAAGTAGCTAGTGTGTGTGCCTTTGGTACACGTGGTTCTGGGTACGATATCTGGCGAGAGAGCACAAATTAATTTTTCTGTCATTCACTTTCCTTAATCAATAGTCTAGTTTAGCCTAAAGACCATATCTGTTAAATTAAATAATAATAATAATAATAATAATAATAATAATAATAATAGATCTTCTTCATATCCACATTTGACAAAGATAAATGTGAGTTTGATTCGTTTATATGGTTCGGATATCAACTTATTTTGTAGATCCATGTCTCAAATAGGTTTGAAATTTTAGAAAATAAAAAACAAGTCAAATTGAGCTGATTGAAATCAGATAATAAGTTGAGGTTCATGTCTCAAAAAGTCTTTTTGCTGAAAACAATATTTTAAAATAACTCACACATATTAAAATGGGACAAGAACGATTCACATTTTCTTGAAATAAAACATCAAATTTTCACTACAATTAGATTTAAATTAGAAATCACTTTATTTTCAACTATTTACAATATGTGGATTTCTTTTCTTTCTTTCTTTTTCATTGTGTACAGTTTTTTACTTTTGTCTTTTCAATTTTAATTTCTCCATTGCTTCAACTCTTTTCACTATAATTATGATATTAATAATGGATTCTTCTTCTAAGGGGAACAGTTCCCATAAAGCATCTTCTTCCTCCTTTATTCTTTTTCTCCTTTCTTCTTCTCCGTCCTCCTCTCTTTCCTTCCTTTTTTGTGGCTTCACAAACTGTAACTTTGGGAAATGGGCCTTCTTCTCGTTCTTATCTTCCGGTTCAATATCAATTAAGATGCAGTCAATCTCTTCAAATGATCGAATAATTTCAAAGGTAGATTTACCCTCTGCCATCCTGCAAAATAACAGAAACAAATTATCAATAATTTAAAATTACAAATCTATTTATTTTAACTTAAGTATCCTTATGGCTAACCAATTATCACAAAAGAGGTAAATTCATATCCTCTGAAAATCAGAACTCAACATTTTTTAGCAATACCCTACCTCTAATACTATTAATTTTTGATCTTTTAAGTCAACAAAAATTTCAAGACTAAACTTCAGTTCTACAAATTAAAAGTCTATGTAAGTTTAATTTCATGTATTGCTCTTGTAATATGAAGGTATCCGATTATCGTACGGACCGTTGCCTTTAATCATCTCAAGTATTATTCTTATTGGTCTTTGGAATAAAATATGCGTTAATTCACATATATTTATACTTCAACAAAATGATCAAGTCAGTTGGACAGTACAATCAAATTATTTCGTTATGAAAAACAAACACAATTCTTCCTTATACCACAGGATATTTTCAAGTGTTTTATCATAGCTTAGAATAATAACTAAAATTTAGTGAATTCAAATGATTTTTGGGGGTCTTGGTGATTCAGTGATACAGCGTTCACCTCTGGTGCTTCGGATCCCGGTTTAATCTTAGCGCCCGCGAATTATTTCAACATTTTCATAACAAACATTAAGTTTGGATTTATTTTTATAAATTGTGGTGGACAAACGCCATGTGCTTGGCTTTTGTTGGGGTTCTATATACTTTTAAGTGATTTCTTTTTGTAAAGTGATGATATAACAAATCACCGTCTCCTTTAGCGTAGCGGTATAATCGTCAGACGTAAAACTCAGTTATCGTTCAGATTAGATAACCCAACAGTACAGTGAATCATATTGGGTTGCCTAACATGTAGGGATTATACAACACTACACTAAAGCATATTGGGCTGCCTAACATGTAGGGATTAAACAAACATTTTCTTTCACGGATTATTCTCTCTCCGAGAGATGTCATCCCTCAAGGGACAATAAGTTTAGATGTCCAACTCTATATTCTAATTTCGGAATTCTTTTCTACACTCACATGTAATGATATATACACTTTTCTACGATATATACTGTCAAATCATTCAATCAAAAGCATGAAAGCTTTTCTTTTTCAGGCTAGACAACATATGTCAAGATACCCTTTCATTGATTTGTGTACATGTCATGAGACGTTACGGTATAACATAATCTTAGATGATAAAAAAGATCAGGAAATCTTGTCTTCTGTAAAGGGATTTAATCACTGATTATATTTCAAACTATAATACTAATTCAATAATAATAATATAAATAAGGGTGACGCGAAAAATCAATGGTAAAGCTTTCGTTTCTGATGCAAGGGTTTCTTGATTTATGTTGTCAGTTTAGATCTTCCACAAACATCATGCTTCTACATTTTCTCGGAGGAATCCTTTTTACTTTCATTATAATCGTGGAAACTAAAGATTCCATTTTTCCAATAACATTACTAAAAGTGATTATAATAATGATTCTACTATAATTACTTATGAAAAAAAATACGTAAGCCGTTCGATCAAATTAAGAATACGATATCATATTATAAAACAACAAGCAATCCAAATCTGTTTAGCAATCAGTTCTATTTTAGAAAAAGTGTGAAATAATATTCTTAAAAATTTTTCTTATTATCGTTAATAAGTATCGTTTTATTTAACTAACTAACTAACTCTATGGCCTATGAAACCCGGAGGCTTAGTGCCACGTTCACAAAAGCTCTCTACTGACTTCTATCCTTAGATAATTGCATCCAGTTTCTACTTTGTATACCTATCTCTGCGAGATCCATCTTAATATTATCCTCCCATCTGCGCCTAGGTCTTCCTAAGGGCCGTTTTCCTCTTTTTATTACGACCCTAACCATGTTTGGTAAACGATCTAATAAATTACGTTATGAAGTTTCCACCATTCCCATTCCTCTTGGGTCCGAATATTCGTCTCAGGATCTTGAGCTCCTTCGTGGCTAAGCAGTTAGCGTACGCGTCTTTGGCGTGGGAGATCCGGGTTCGATTCCCGGCGGGAGCTCATGTGGTTCGGATTCCGCGTTAATCAGTAGGTCCACGTCTCATATAGCCTCGCTGCTGAACGGGACGTAAAACTCAAAGTCAACTCAACTCAACTCAACTCGTCTCAGGATCTTGTTTTCAAATACTTTTAGTCTATGTTCTTTCCTCAGAGTAAGCAAGCATGTTTTGCAACCATGCAGAACAACAAGCATGATTAACGTTTTATATATTTTAAGCTTCGACAGAATTCGCGACAACAAGAAATTTTGAACCAAGTAATAAGACAAATTCCATGCTTTTAGTCGACAATTAATTTCTCCGTAAATATGATTTTCCTCTGTTAATACTGATCTTAAATATTTGAAACTATACACTTTATCAAAAGTATTATTTAATATTTAACCCCTCCACAATTTGCCGTATTACAGTCCCGACGCACTTCAATGTATTTAGTTTTCTCTGCATTTACTTCTAAACCCATGTCCCTGCAAGCATTTCATAAGATCTCTGCATTTCTTTCTACTGTTCTCCTATCATTCCTTACTAAATTTACATCATCAGCATATGCCATAACTGGTGAATACCGATCAACTCTATTCAACAATCTAATTAAATTATTCTGTCAATATATGGAAAAAACACCAACAAGAAGACCAAATATAAAATGAAAAAATCGATTAATCTAGCATAAATGATTCATTACTCTTTCTGATAAATTCACTAAATATTATGATTTATTTTGTTGAAACAACCTAGTAATCACATACAGAATCTAACATCTACCATTTTCACAAAATAATATAAAGATTTCTTTCATTCAGAACAAATAAATGCTCAAATCTTGATCCATCATACACACAAACAATATCACTTTGTATCTTTCCACAAATAGTACGTTCACTGAAGGACGATATTGTACAGATGTATCAAAATAAATAAATGTAATTCACCTATAATTCAAAACTCGATCTTAATCCTCTGTAAAACACTACATTTCATAAAATTTCCTCGTAACTTCTTAGTTATCGTGCACCCCTTTACCGTGAAAGAGCAGTGATCAATTCTCGGCAAAGCCATGTAGTTCAAATTCGATCAGTCCAAATATAAAATATCAATTCAACTAATATGTGAAAAGCTCGGCATTGATTTCAGTTCGTAGCTATAAACATGGATTTGGTGTCTACTATTTGTGATTTACGTTTTCCTAATGCTTGTTACGTGGACATTACGTAAAGGTGACGAAAAAAATCAACTGGAAGCCTTCAAAATGTAGATGTGGAGAAAAAAATGGTAAGAATTAGTTGGGTAAAGCAGAAAAGAAATAACAAGATGTTAGAAATGGTGGGTGAGAAAAGAACATTTTTTTAGACATTATTAGTAAGAGGAAAAGAAATTGGTTGTGACATTGCCTAAGAAAAGAATCTATCATGAGGGATGTCCTAGAGGGTATGATAACGGAAAAAAGAGGCAAAGGATTAAGGAGACTACAATTAATGGATAATATTAAAACTAAAAGATCGCACGCAAAGACAAAAAGGTTAGCGGAGGACCGTGTAGCATAGAAGCTTCTCAGCTGTGGCCCATCAATAAAGGAAAAATACCTATAATGATGATGATGAATGCTTGTTTTCAATTAAACTTTAAAAGCAATATGTATTCTAGATACGGTTAATAACCAACTAATAATATTGATTTCATTCTGTGGACTTCCATGAAAAATAAACATTTGTATGTCTTTAACATTACATATTATATAATAATAAGAAATATATTATTTTTCTTACCTGGTAATTCTTACTGGAACGTGGTTCGTACTCCTGGAAATGGTGTAATCTAAAAAGAAAGAAAAAATTAATTATTATATTTGAATTGTTTCTATTACAAAAATAATCAGTGCTAAGAAAAAATCAAATGAGTATTTATTATAAAATTAATCCTTTCCGAAAATGAAGAAATTTTTCATTTCAATGAGCTAAGTCTAAGAAATTAAGAACAAAAATCCAATTCTTTCTCAAAATTTCATGTTTTCAGGATAGTATAAGTCAGCTTGCATGTATTTGGTAAAATAAATGTGATATGAAACAAAAAGAAGTTAATGATTTCTAAATGAATTCATACAATCAACAAGAATTACTCTAAGATAATTTTCCAATAATAATAATATTAAAAAATGTTTCATATCTTGTAATCAATTAATGAAAATGAATTTTTATCTGAATATATTTAAGAAAACAGAAGTCCACTTACCTTTTCAAATATAAGAACAGATGAAGTGGCGCCGATGAAAAAACAATGTTGAAAGAAGAACAAGAATCACGCTGTATTAAAGTAACTTAAATCTTGAAATGACAGAGAACTTCAAAATTCAGTTTTTATATTGATCAGAAGAAAGCCACATCAATTTTCACAATTCCATACAATAATAATAAAAAGGTTCCTCTAAAAAAATTGTACAACCATTTTTTTCTCTGGAATTCTATATGGTCGATAACCCCTCATAGCAATAACGGGATGGTTGCAAACAACATTTAAAAAAAGAAAAAGAAAAAGAAGCAATTCCACCTTTCCTCTAACTTCGAGGTTAAAGAAACCGTGTCTTTCACACTGCAATAAGACGCCCAATAGTCTACCATCGGGTTTTATAGATTCTGTGAGTATTTTTTTCTCATTATATAATTAGTATATGTGTAACTAAAGTTCATTAAAGTATGGCAATTAATTATGTTCTAAGAGCCTCACCAAGTATGTATTTTTAATCAATTTCATAACAAACATTGTATTGCATTTACTGTACACATGACATACATGTCCATGCATTCAACACTTATTTTTCCTTACATCTTATCAATAATTAAAACCTAGTCTACAAAATATAGTCGAGGTACCTTAAACTGCACAAAAACTCATTTCATGTAGCAACTGTTTTAGTTTAGTCGGTCTTAAGAAACTCTGTTTATGTATTTTACCGTATGTCCCACATTTTTTACTCCGTACTCTTCTTGTAGAAGCATTACGTGTTACAGAATTACAAGAGTAATAATTATTTGATAACATCATGTTTGCCATTAATACATGTGGTCCTAACTTCATTTTTCAATAGTATGTGTAACGTTTCCAATTCGATTCCCGGCAGGTGCCTTTGGCGTGATAGGCTCGGATTCCATTCCCGGCGGGAGCTCATGTGGCTCGGATTCCACGTTAAAACCTATAGGTTCACGTCTCATATAGCTGTGCTGCTAAAGACACACTAATCTAAAATCAACACAACTCAACTCAATTCCCGGCGGAGGTATATATTTTGGATTCTACGTTAATTGTAAAAGTCCACGTCTCATATAGCTGTGCTGCTAAAGACACACTAATCTAAAATCAAGATAACTCAACTCGATTCCCGGCGAAGGTATATAGTTCGAATTCTACGTTAATCAATAAGTCCATGTCTCATATAGCCGCACTGGTAAAAGACACACTAATCTAAAATCAACACAACTCAAATCTAGTTACAAAAATTCTGTACCAAGTCGTGTTATACGGAACCCAATTAATATAATTAATAATAGTACAAGCTAGTTCAATGGTAGAGCATCTATTTCTGTTGGTGGATTTTCTCATGCAAAGCCTAGCCATATCATTTTTAGTGTTCTTATAACAAAAAAGTATACTCTATAAATTGTTCTAATCACCATCAAGTCCATGAGGCTTCTTAAAGTTACTCGTTTCCTCCCACTTCCTCATTCCACTATTTTATTTTTCAGAAAGGGAATATTACGACAAATAAATGCATTCATATAAATTAGTCTAACAGAATAATTCTCTGACAATAAACTTAATAAATTCATATAGTCTCAGTGGTAAAGAGGTCTCTAGTATATGAGGTTCTTGGTTTAATTCCTCGTCAAAACCATTTTACTAAACTTAACATAAACAAGTGTCAATCAATATTATCTCAGTAAAGATTCCTATCACTTTCTAAGGGCTAGTACCACAGTGAAAAAGTCTTGTTCTCTGTTAGTTGTGAAATCCTAGGTCGCAAAAATTATTTAAACATTTTCTAAGTATTTAGTGTATTGCTGCTACAATCCACATCTCCACTGCTTGGGATATCTTGGTTCGATTTCCAATCAAGTAAATTTGTAGTGAGCAAACACCTTGCTCGTGAGTTTTCCTCTCACTTTCTTCATTCCAACATTTTATTTATCATAATGGGGGTTGTTATAGTGCGTCCAGTAAGAGAACGTCTCTGACAGCTCGCAGTGACATTGCCACTACTCGCGTGTCAAGGTTTTTTTCGGTGCAACTGTAGTGGCAATTTAATTAATGGTATAAGACAGAGTGATCGTGGTTGGTAACACTGGTATCAAAGTAGGGACTGCAATGTCCCACTGCATGTGGTAAGAAACGTCAGAGACCATCTCTTGTTGGCCGTGCTATAGCACAGAGTAAACTGTTATAAGTTAACCTAAGTGATATAACCATACGGCACAATATTTACAATCAAGAAATGATTTCATCATACATCATGGACATTACATGTTGCATATACATTTTTTTAATCATAGGAGTTAATATTCATTCATTCACAATAACAATTTTATAAACTCGTCTTCTCGCCAAAACAAGTTTGGGCAACTCAGTCCCCCGCCCTTCCGTTCAATATGGGATCCGGCGCGTCTCTCTTTCCAGCAGTCATAAGCAATAAAAGAAAGAATGTTTTTAAGTTTCGTTTCAATACAATCTTTACAAAAAAAACTCGAGGAAACAAATTCATGTAACAACCTAACTGTTACGTAAAAGGGGAACAATACATAAAGCTTTTCAAAGTTCAATGTCAACTTTGGGTTTTATTTTCTTTTTTTCTGTAAGGGAGTAAAAAATTTCTTGTAGGACATCTAGAATGCAATCTCCACAAAGCTCTCTAAAAAAGTAGACAATAATCCCTAACATTTTCTTTTTTAACAGTAACTAAATTGTATTGCAAATATTTCAAAAATCTTTTTGAGGGGGACTCTGGTATCTATGTGAAGGTCACACTGTCTAATTAAATCTGATGATTGTATCTAACGGTGAATCCTAATTTTTTCACGGCTCCTTTCGGGTGAAGGACAGTATCTCCTCATAAATACCAACACAGAATCACAAGTGTATCCTACAACAAAGATGAGTAAATCTTCAAAGAATTCGTATATAGCCAATAATAAAGCGTTATTTTCAACTTGGCCTTGTATCAAGTCGTAGACTGCTCCAGGCTTCATTTCTGAGAATTCAGGTGTTCTATTACAAAAAGTCAATAATAAATTATGAAACAACGTACCAAAAACAACAATAAAGTTTTATTTTTTCAAGATAACCTTCAGTCAAATTGTATTTTCTACGAATTTTAACTTTCACAGCCATAAATTGTCAATAAACACATATTTTCAACGCAATAAATAACATAAAAACACTCATAAATAGCAAACACCCCTCTAATCAAGCAATAAATAGCATTAACTCGATGCCAGATGGCTCAATTTGGACCTAAAGGGTTGAACTACCTTTTGGTCCTACCCCTACTGCCGACCTCTGCGATCCGGTTCCTGGCATTACCAACGGTAACCATTCTTTTCTTTCAACGAAGCACTTTGTCCTTGCGAAGCACTCGATACAACGTTATCTTCGTCTTGTGCACTTGATTCATCATCTTGTTCACTTTCTTCTAAAACATAGTCAGAATCCAAGTCTGAATCATCATTACCAAAAACGCTTTAATCGCCGGATGAACTGTCATCAGATTCTTTTATTAGCTGTCTTATAGCATCAACGTTATTTGCAATATTTTTGTTCATTTTTGAGGAAAAACTAAAATCACACTCAGCGAAACTAGTTCAGTAAACGCAACCGCAAATATAACACTAGGGTAAGTGAGACCCCAAACACACTTCCGCTGTTCACTGCAAGTTTCTCGGCGCAAATCGAAATGTTTTGTCATGCATTGA
Organism: Thermobia domestica; assembly: GCF_964235325.1. Classification (NCBI taxonomy): domain Eukaryota; kingdom Metazoa; phylum Arthropoda; class Insecta; order Zygentoma; family Lepismatidae; genus Thermobia; species Thermobia domestica. Next base: position 172,540,960 of record NC_137462.1, on the reverse strand, counting down.
TGACACAGTGTTGCCAAGTAAATTTACGTGGATGGAAAAAGGAACTAAATAATAAATAAAGAAGTTACTAAAATAATTGATTCTTGGTGGGGTCCTGTGGACCCCAGTGTTATAATTAGGGGTTAACATTATTCCTCTTGAAGCGCAAAGGGTAAGAGAATAATCACTTTTTGATATAGATTCAGCATCCGAGGAACAGTCTCTATCTTTGCTCTGATCCCACAATTGCAAGCAGAAGTTATAGACTCGGAATGGGGACAAATAGCCTCAATGCTGACGTCCCCATTAAGCCTTACTCAATCAATCAATAACCAAGAAATTATTTTCAGCTGCACCATAGAATTCATATAGTTCAGATCTACTGTACTTTCACACTGTGAAACGAATCATACAGTGCATTCTCATTGTGCTACTGTCATAATGAAACACTTTGTAAAGATTAGTGTTGCCAAAACACTGACACAAAATGTCGCTGAACGACAGGTGAAATCACATGAATTTTGGGATTGAAAGTCAGTAAAAAATAAAACCATAACACTTTAGGCAAAATTAGGACTATACAATATTTGCATTATTACATGGTTTTTAAAAATGCACAAAAATTAAAACTCTACAAAAGAAAAAATCTAACACCAGTCATGATTTCAGAAGAATTAGAGAGGACTTCGAACAAACGGGGATGTGAAACAATTGGTGAAATAGGTTAAGCATGATCGGAAAAAATGCTTCTGGGGTATTGGGAAGTGGGATTTTAGCCCAGGACACTCTCTGAAATCATCTACAACGACAAAGTTGTATTTTATATATTTTCTTTGTAATCAGTGCAGCAGTGCTCGAACATTTTTGTAGAGAAGAAGAAGAAAGAAATAATATATGTAATATCTGTAGATTGGTATATATATATATATATATATATATATATATTCCGGTTTATACGTTGCTATAGTGATGTCAACTGTTGTCAAGATGTTTCATAATACCTGAGAGAATCACCATGACAGTTAAATGTCAGATTTTGAACTGCGATGTAAGATAAGTGATTTGTCATCAAAATATAGTGATTTAGAGTTCGAGATTGGTGTATGTTTCAGTATAATTATTCTAACATAAGCAATAACTAAAATACCGGTACTTAAAAACAAATAGGAACTAAGGTGTAATAAGTGGTTATACATCACCCACATCATTCCACTTTAAGCACCGCTTCTACAACTAACGTCCTTACTATTAATGCTGCTTTGCTTCTGACTCTTAGCGGAAGCATGCAAATTTAAATATAAATGGTTGGAGCTGTATATATATACAGTGGCAAAGCTTGAGGGGAGACAGGGTAGACAGCGTCTACCCTTTAGAATTTTATATGTATTAAGCCATTAAGGCTAAATTACTAACTTAAATGTTCTGAACTTGAAATTTCCTATAATTTATTGAGTTTTTTTTTTTCATATGAAATACAGAAAGCATGCTTCCATATGAAATACAGAAAGGAAACCGTCTCGCGAACCTTCAATATTACTTCTCTGCTGCACCCATTTAACTTGCATCAACCTATAGAAGCGTAGGAGAAACAGTCACGTGAGAACTTCAAGTGCATAGTAGTACCAGCGAAAAGACATTTGCTGTTCTGTCTACGTTTGCAGGACTGCCTATCTTGTTTATTTTAAGCTGGATTTGTAAGTGACAGAAACAGACCACTGTTTCTTCTTATTTGTTTTTATTTTAAACCATCTTTCGAGCTGCCTCTATAAAATGTTAAATTGTTATAACGTACCCTTGAAGAACATATATTTTGTCCCTATATTTGTGTCTCCAACATCAGAATAATACTAATAAAAAAAGACCCCCCTACGAAAAGTTGATATGTATTGACAATTCTATCACTTTTATGTTTTTCGCAAGAGTGACATGTACTTTTACATGTCCCGGTAAACGCCCCCCCTGAGAACTCCCTGGTTCGAATTTTTAAAAAAACGCTTCGTCTTGGTCTGGGACCTAGACCAAGGTACCCGTGACCAAATTTTGGTAACTCGGTCCACTCGTCTGATCTCCAGGCCGCACACATACACAAAGACAGACAAACACACAAACAAACTCAATTTTATTTATATTAGATTCTTCGCTCAGTAAATGTGCAGATGAAAGATTTGAAAAATACAAAAACCTGGTCATTGTAGAACTAATAAATTATGGAAAATTTAGTATGTATCAACAAATTCTTCCATACGGCAAACTGAATGACCTGATTTCCACCTTTCCTACTACTTTTTGCTCAGATCAGTTTAAGAATGAACATATCAACTTATGTTCCGATAGTAACGAACACATTTGTCTTCCCGAGTATTCTCAGTAATGAACTTCAAAGCATATATAAGAAAACAATAAGGCTGCTAAACATGGTATTGAGCATTCCATCAACTTCAGTTTCTTGAAAACATTCAATGAATGCCCTGATAAGAGTGAAGATTTACTTAGCGAACAGCATGACAAATTATGAACACTTCCTGAATTACGGACAATCTTTCTGAATTACGGATACTTACAATAAAGAATTTGGTGTGGAAGCTTTGTAGGATACCTGAATCCAAAGAAAGAGCTATTAATATTTTCGCCGAAATGAACAACAGGGTATGGAGCTCATTTACAAGACTTTAAGGTATAATATTTGGTATTAGGTTAGGTGTTGTAAGGTGTTTTACTTCTATCGTTTTTATTTTTTTTTACTTTACAACTCATTTCTAAGGTATTTATACATGACTATTCCTAAAGAGGGTATGGGGAAGTGATGCCCCCATTTCTAGCAAATGTGGTACCATTGAGAAATCTATACTTCGAAAAAAAAAAATACTATACACCAAATATTATTAATTATAAAATTTTACACTTAAAGGAACAAAATAAACATATATTGCAAAGAATATTGAAAACTCAAACATTAACACTATATTTATGAATTATCAGGAATCACATTTGAAATAGTGATTAGAGTATATCAGCATCTTTCATACAGTACGAAATATCAGAAGTGCAAATAAAATTAAAAAACAAATGCCCTACACACACACATATATATATATATATATAGATAGATAGATAGATAGATATAGATATAGATATAGATATATATACCCAACTTGTACTGTCTTGTGGGGATTAAAACAGAACGAAAAGAAAGAAATGAAACATAAACTACTTCAAACTAATAGTGCTTGATGGCAGAACAAGTGTTCGAGCACAAAAGTAATTAGATTTGTAACTAAGTCGTCAAATCGTAGTTAAAAAATCACCAAAAAGTCGCTAATCGGATTTTTTTTTTTTTTTGCTATGTTGAAAGTTGAATCACCTCGATTTAGCGAAATTTCACCTAGTTTGGCAACAATGGTAAGGATATACTTTATAGTACTAGTTTTATCTTAATAGGAGGCGTGCAGCATCAATTTTTAGGTTTACAAAAAAAGTAGTGTTTCTCAATTTTCTCTACAATTACCCATGAACATTTGTCTATGTAATTTTACGTTATGTAATAAGATCTATCCATTGATATATGAATTATCATTAAACATTCCGCTCCCCCTGTTTAACGCTAATATTATACAATTATTACTAGACCCCTATTACTTATTAATGTTAGTAATATAGATTTCACTGTGTCAATTCAATATCGTGAGGTACGTAAGAAATTACTTGAATGAAGGAACAAATAAAGTAGATTTATTAGAGAAGAATTAAACCTATCATAATAGGATTACGAATCAATGCAATGATTATCTACCAGCCAAATTGTTAAGTCTTGTTACAAAACTGACTGCCATACCTACTACTCTTTTAATAAATGTCATCGGCTTGAAGAAAATTTGATGTATAATTGATTTAATTGTAGGCCTATAGCTGTGCAACTGAGCCAGGTTTTACACGTCAAACTACACTAGACTTCCAAATTATAAGAGTCAAATAAAAATTAATTTATAGCTCGACAGCAATGACTTGACGTATGAGACTTTGAAATTGGAGGAAGGTATAAACTAACGCAACACACACTTATTCTACAACGATTCATTTTTCTAGCTATTGCTTTGATCTTTTTTCTATTTGATGCTTTATTACGGTATTTTTAGCTAAAATCCTAATTGGCCCAATGATCAAGTCATTCTTCTCGGGCTATAATTAATGTATACTTATCACCTTAATGAAATCACCTAGAGATGGAAATACGTCAGATGTATGGATTGTCAACAGTCAGGTGGTGACCATATTTCATTGCTCTGTAAGTGGTGGTGGGTTAGAGCAAACTCCTACTACGTGAGGAGCAATAGAACGGTATTATGTAATAAACTGAGCAGACGGTGATAGTGTAAAGTGGATAATATCTCTGATTTCCGAAGAGGGCTAATTGTTCGTTATATGGTGTGCCGCGAGGAACAGAGTCCAGAATAATGACAATCTACAAAACTCACAGCGAAACCATATTTGCAAAGAGGAACAGTCGTCGGAAGAAAATACTCAGTGACAGATCTCGCCGAACATTAAAGAGGATTATCAGTCAGGATCAAAATGCAACTGCGCTAGAAATGATGGGAGAGCTCAAGTAGCACCTCCCACAGTTATGTCGACAGTTACAGTTCGCTCGCTACGAGTTACGTGATATGGATATCTGGTGTCGGGTTGCAAGAGCAAAACTGCTGATAACATACCATAACGCTTTACCACAGCATCAATGGTGCTGCAAATATGCATCATGGATACTGATGATTGGCAACTTGGAATATATTGGAATCAAGTATATTTCACTTTGTTTCAATCCACGGAATATGTTTATGTGCGGCGGACACCCAAAGAAGCGTGTAATCTGTAGTGTCTCAGTCGAACTGTGAAATTTCTGGCGGCTTTGTGATGCTGAGAGTCAAATATTCTGATTTTCAGTGTGTTCTGTGCTTCACTTACCATAGCGTCACTGTCGGTGATTATGTCACCATTTATATAACTATCTACATCCTATAGTCCAGATGTTGTTTCTTCCACTGGCCCACCCAATCCCAGGACCAGGACATAATGGAACATATTTGGTCCATTTTGAAGACATAAATCCTTCTCAAGTTTCCACTTCCATCCTCTTTCACGGAATTAACTGCTCTATGGGGTGCGAAATAGTGTAGTATTTCACTTGCTTCCATTCATGACGTCCATGAATTCATTCCATGACGCATGAGAACTGAGCTGAGGAAGGAAGGCGATCTAAAGCCATATTAATCTCTTTAGTTACACCTTTCTCCATGCGTGGAATTGATAAGCATATATGTGCTCGCCATATTTTACATATTTTCTGTATGAAAATCTAGTACCAAATCTAGAAGCAAAAGAGCTACAACCTCCAGTAAATAATAAAGTAGGAGAATGAAATAAATCAAATACTGGCAGAGCTCTTTCGTGGCTAAGCAGTTAGCGCGCGCGCCTTTCGCGTGGGAGACCTGGGCTCGATTTCCAGCGGGAGCTCCTGTGGTTCGGATTCCACGTTAATCAGTAGGTCCCGTCTCATATAGGCTCGCTGCTGAAAGGGACGTTAAACTCAAAATCAACTCAAATCAAGTGTTGGTAATTTACGACCAATGATGTCATGGGTAAATGAGTAACGTATCTGCGAAGCCACCACCAACACCATTGTCTTCTTGTTTGTCCCTCACCACTGACTTTTATCAACGTTAGTTTTCTTGTCTGCTCCTTTTCCTCTTTGTATGGTTTGCTGAGAATGGGAGCAGCAAACTGTGACGTCACAGAGTATACAGTTGGAAATGATTAAGTTAAGATAAAATTCAACAATATTGTTAGTATTTAACGTAAGAAACTCCAAAGATGAGACACATATCAAGCGACTGATATTGAGCTGAACCAAATGATACCCATGCATAGTTTTCGAGAAAATCAAGAAAAGAAAATTATTTTGTAAACCTAAAAAATTGATGCCGAGCGAAAACCACGCCACCTATTTAAAGTGAAACTGACTGACACTGCTCCTTATCAAGGTCTTCGTTATAACAATAGTAAGAATGGAAAATGCTTTTTAAATTAACAATATTTATTGGCTACAACTCCTCTTGTTGACTGAACTTTGATGTGATATGACTAGCAGCTTTCTATATCCTTATTAGCAGTATTCAATTAATGCATTTACTTTTAATAACCAATGAGATTCATAGTATTTGCTATTTTCGTTCGGAAACGATAATGAAATCAATGCTTGATAAACTTTCTGTTGCAGTGATTTTTACTACAGCGGAGTTGACAGTCTAGGTCAGAAAAAAAATTCATTTTAGCGGAGCATGGCATATCACGGTTGGATTAACACTATGAGAGGGTGTCGCAGTAATAACAGCGGAAATAACACGAAAGTCCAGCTAATTGCTCGTTCTCCATCATGTTTCAATCATAACTCTTCAAAAATGAAAAAAAAAAAAAAAATCAACTCCAGTGGGGTGGGAACTAGCAGCGTTGCTAGTTTTTGTAGCAACGAGTTTCATTTTAATATAACAATTCTTATCGTTGGTGTAAAACATAATGATTTTGTTGTTTTTTTAATTAGGATAGCAACTTATTCCGTATTAAGAGTCTTCATCCCGGCGAAATTAAAATACCACTAATTTTACAGTAATTATGTGATATTTTCAAATAGATAAAAGATAATTGAAATATTGAACAAGAGCGCCCTAGACAATATTATTTTGCATGAGGTGCTGTTATCACAAGTTACCTAGTGGCTTTCCGTTTTCAGCTGTTTAGAAACGCGAAAATAAATGCCGATTTTCAAAATGGCTCGAAATCGAAAGCAGATAACTGAGTCGTGATAACGGTTTCTCATGTAAAATTATATTGTCTAGGGCGCTCTTGTTCCACATTTCGATTATCTTTTATCTATATGAAGATATCACATAATTACTGTAAAATTAGCGGTATTTTAATTTCGCCGGGATGAAGACTCTTAAGCGGGACTCGCAAGTTCTAAGAAACTTTTCAGCATCCCGAATTACGTCTAGAACGGATGCAGTAGATAACGGGACGCCAAGTTATCGAAAACTTTTAAAACTAGATATACGCCATTCAAACTCTTAGTGATATTTGTAAATTTCGACCCTGTACCTGTGAGCATCGATATATCGATATGATCCTATCGCTCAAATTTTTCATGTTGGCAGCAGTAAAATCATCGCCAATAATGTTACTCTATGACCGGTTCAGTGGTTCATAACTTCTGGGACCTACCGTATTTCTCAAAACAAGAAGTTTTGTAATCTGTATTTTACAAGTCGCAAAATATCATGAAGTAGAACATCTAGAATAATAGTAAAAGTCATTTCTAGACACTAACGATCCTCTAATTTGTCATTATTTGATAGTATATATAATTGTACGATATTTGATTTTGAAAAAAAAATACACTAGTATTACAACAATGGTAGTTTTCAAAAGTAGGACCCTATTCAACTATTCGTCAACCAAGCTGACGCTGCGAGTTTTTTTCTGTGTGTGTGTGTGTTTTTGGTTTAAATTTTCATCCATAAATATATGTATTTCTTTCTATTATACTTTATAAAATTATTTTCCATGTACAGATTTGGTGTATAATGACTTGGCAGTCTGGACATGTTCGACAAGTGTATCTTATATTAGGCTTACTAAAAGGTTACAATCCTACTTTGTATTCTTTTTCAATGATTCTCATTTTCTCATTGGTTAAAACATTCATACTGAAAGCCTAATCCTGATGTTTGGTAGTATTAAAAGATTCTAAGTTGACGTTTAGACTCCAGAATTATAGCTTTCTCAACATCAGCAGAATAAGGCATCAGCAACTTTTAAAAAAATTCAAGACTATAAGGTAGAATTTACTTTAGTTTTTCAAATTATGCCATGTAGAATAGGGTGGGTCGAAAAAATCATTTTCTTTCCTTCGAAATGCTCTAGTGCACAAAAGTTCCCTATTGTAATAAGAAGAAAATCGACATAAAGAAAATTAAAATCGGTCAATATCTTCTATTCTCGCATCGCACTTAGTTTTTGAAAATAGCAAAAATTGTGCTTTTCTGGTAAATTTTTAAAAATTTCTTTGAACTTTTAACATAAAGACGCCCTATCTTTTTTTAACCGTTTCTAAGGTTCAAAGAACTTAAATAAGTTAAATTTTGATCAATAATGTTACATTTTCCGTTCGCTCGAGATCTGAGAAAAAGCGGAAATTTTACAATTTTCGGGAATTTCCACTGTGCAACTCTTCGCACGTTTCTTTAAAACAAATCGATCCAGAACTCACCACCTGAAGGTGATTGCACGTCGAATTCCACCCACACCCTACCCAACCAACCATGCAATTGTTGGGTGTGCTATTTACATTATATTTACAACTATTTACATTTTATAATATACTGTGTAAAAATATTTTTCATACAGTAGAAGTTTTGACTTACTTTATATTTAATCTTTCTTTTTTATATCTGCACACATTTAAAGGCTAAGAGAAATGAGGCATGACTGATCTAGACTTCAGTATTGCTAGGATATAGCCATCTCTAGCTTCATGTACTCATATTCTATTCGAGGCCTCTGTCACAAGTTTGACACACCTCTTCTCAGCCTAGGTGTGACAGAGAAACTTTTGTATTCTCTGGTGGGTGTAGTGTCAGTCTTGATGAATGGTTTTGCATCAACTTAACTTAGATTGCGTAGAATTGGAGTAGGATACAACACACAAGAATAATTTCAAGGTAATTGGAAGCCTGAAAGTTTATTTTCGGTGGAACAAAATTTTGAACAGTCTTTTTTTTTTTTTTGGGGGGGGGGGAGAGCGGCAGTTTGTTTTGCTTTTAAGATCCTTCTACTACCAAGCTTCCGAATATGTTCTACGTCATCAACTAACATTGCCAACAGAATATTCTCTGGTATGCAAAAAACGCATTTCGGTCTATTACTGGGTCGATAACTTGATGTAATTCATCAGATAAATATCGTGTTGTCTGGATTACTTCAAAGACATATTGTGGTCCGTCAGTAAGGTATGGGTTCTTTTTTATGGCAAACCATACAGGCATGTATGATTTCATAATGTACCTAATTATTTATTTTAAGTTTTTAGATGGACCTGACGATATTACATACAATTTAAGGACTCGGTTTGCTGCAGTTTGCCATCTGGAATGGGACAAAGGACCTGGATCCCGTTTGTCAAGTCTTCTGGACAATGTCCCGAAGTAATTTCTTTTGAAATGTCCAACAGATATTGTTGGTCTTTGCTCAACAAATTACTGTCTATATCAGGAATCGAACAAGCTATGGGTTCATAATCGACCACCGGGAGTTTTCCACAGCAAGAGAGCTTTTGTCCTATTGGCCCAGTAAAAGAATTAGGCCCTATAGTATGATTATCAGTATGCAGAAAAATGTGGGAAAAAGGAAGCTCAATAACATGCAGGAGGCAGATTCTCCACCGTAACGAACGTGTTACATGATTTTCTAGTCAGTGGATGACACCGTTCTTCTATCCAGTGTTAGTTACAGTGCCATCACACCCTACTACTTCTAGTTTTTCAATTGATATTGTCAAATAAGCAAGAAATTATATTTTGAGTTATATCAATTGAAGAATTCGAGAAAGGAGATACAAGTCCAATATAAATTTATCCAGGTTCCTCGATAGGAGAATAGTGCTCTTCTTGCATAATTTTATAAAATGCTTGGCATTTAATTTTTCTATGACCAAAGTATCATCTTTTCTTTCATCAAAGAAAAGACCCCAGCTTTCCTCGGGAGGTCTGAATTCACTATTCAAATTAGTTCTAGCACGACTCTGTCTTCTTCTTATTTTACACTTATCAACTACAGAATTTAACTTATTTAAACCTTAGAAAAGGTTAAAAAAAAAAAAGGTAGAGCGTCTTTATGTTAAAAGTTTGAAGAAACCTTTAAAAAAAAATACGAAAAAAAGCTATTTTTGAAATTTTCAAAAAAATTGTGTGCGATGCGCGAACGGAAGACGTTAACCGATTTTAATTTTCTTTATGTCGATTTTCTTCTTGTTACAATAGACAACGTTTTCGCATTAGCGCATTTCGAAGAAAAGAACATAATTTTTTTCGGCCCACCTTAATGTAGAAGTATGAGTAATCTTACAGAGTTGTTAAGTCCGTTCATCTGTTGACAGGTATCAGAACAAAACAGTAACAGATAATGAGAGAACTTTCTTTTTTAATGTATGGATTCGGGCGACATGAATAAGTTCTATTTCCTCCTATCTCTCAACTTCAAAGGAAGTGGCAGAGATATGGCATTTCCAGTTTCAATTTTGATCTTCATAAAGCAAACAGGTAATATATAAGAAGAAACAGTTTTGTATTTTAAGAATCACTTTCTCAAGAATAGGTTTCTTCTCTAACCTCACTCCTCTTCTAAAACCAAAACTGGTCGAAATCTGCTACCACACCTGATTTCAATATTGATAAATACACAGCAAAAATTGTACAGGACCAACTAAAACTAATTCTTTCACAGGGAGAATAGATTTGTGGAACATGTTTAAACCCTCCTTCTACTCTAGGATACGCATTTCGATGAAAGTAGAGTATATGATAGTGGTTTATTTATCCTCTTGCGCAGTATCAATTTGAGTCAGATAAATTGATTTCTATTTTCTTTTATTTCTATATACTTCCTTATGAAGTAGATATTCTCTGATAACTTACTGCTGTTCACCTAATTTTGCTAATCACTTATGATTAGAACCAATAGTCTTTTTTTTTAAAAAAAAAAGGAGGACATACTTTTTTATATTTAGTCATAATCAAAATTCTTGAAATATTTTCACAGGTTATCTTCATAACGACAAACATAGAATGACATTTTTTACAACACTTTCCGCTCGATCTCGCCTACACAAACTCCAAACCGTTATTCCTTTCTTAGTTAATGATGTTCTATTTGCGTTTTTAAAGGAGAATCGTAATTCCAATGCTATAATGTAATCAACTGCGTTAAAATAGTGTTAGCATATCAGTAATTATGCGGACATATCCACATTTTGAGAATAAAGTATGCAATCCGTCCACACACTTTTTCCGAAATTTCCTGATCTGTCTGCATTTTCTAAGCTCAAGTGTATGTCTTCTTAATGTCGTGTATCGTATTGGTAAAACCTCTCAACGATTAATGTAGGGGGTGGATATCTTGACAAAACAATCACTCTCCGACCCGCCGCGTTGTTTTTTTTTTCCATCCCTTCCGTATCTTTGCTTTTGGTTCCTTCTGCTGAACTTTCCTCTGCTAATGCTTTGTAAACAAGTTGTCATATTTAAAGGGTTAAGTTTATGCACGAAGCGATTTTATTCCTTATTTTATGCATAGTTTATGTAACGACTTGGCCAGGTGGAAGGGTGTCCTCATTTGTACATTTCACAATATTGTAACCCTACTTTAAAATCCTACAAATAAAGTTTAAATGTGTTTCAGAAGAAAAACGAAAACTGGTTGCTATGCAATTCAAATAAACAAAATGAACTATTTGTCGTTAAATTTCACCCCATATAAGACACCTACCTGATTAGCCTCCTATCTGCTGTTCTGCGCTGTTGTAACATAAGACCATACATTAAACAGCGTTTAAATGGAAGAAAATTAATGTTTAATTAACGCGATCTAATATTATTCTAGCAAAAAAAAAAAGTGAAAGTGAACATGCAATATTAATACTAACAAACATTTGGATGAATTTCGAGATATATAAAATAAATAGTTTTCATAATATTTTGGAAAGAAATATGCCATGTTATTATATAGAGAAATCCCAAAGCATTCCGAGTATTGGACACAGCCTTAAAAGTGGAACTGTCCGCGTACTGTTGCCAGAGACATCTTTTCCCTCTAGGAAACTCTGTTGAGAAAACTAATGGGGTAAAACTCTCAGATAAGTTATCTCCACTCAGGTATCATAAATCATCAAAATTGGTACAGTAGTCTAGGAGGAGTTGGCCGTCAAACATCCTTACATTCATTTTTATTTATATGAATAACAAAAAACGGTTCTAGACATGCATTCAGTCCAAAAGTAGATTTCGTCTTCGCCCATTTACTTTTTTTAAAACCAAAAGTAGTACGAATCTATCACCGACCTTCAAATATTGGCGCCTAATACACTAGAAACAGTAAATCATAAAGAGAAATAGTTTCTTGAAGTACGATCAACATTCCTTATTGGTTTAGCAAACGTTTTCGCCGCACTTATCACTGTATTAAAACCGAAAAGGTTTGATTTAACATCTTCTGGTTTCAGTTTTGGATCTCCATAGAGCAAAAACTATACGAAATATCGAAAAAGAAGGGCGGTATAAAATATCTCAAATTAGATTTTATCTTCACCTACCAATTTTGGTTTCGATATTCGATCACCAAAGAAAAAGGGAGGTTAGAGATAACGAGACTCCTAATTACAAAAGGGAAACATGTCAGTGCATTATATTAACACGGAAAGATATACGCGTACAACCCTTTTTAAGAGATTTTTAATGTTGGTTGTAGAAAGATAATGGGGCACAATGATAAACAGCAAACATCTTGAGAGTCCAGAGTAATTCGTAATAGTAAAGAATCGCTCTAATAGATTCTGCCTACCTAATGGTAGAAAAGGTCACTAAGCCTGCGGAATTATTGTGTATAACGAAGTCCTCGAAAAAGTGCATAAATATATGGTAGACTATGCTGTTTGGGATGGTTAGTAGGTATACTTAATGAAATAATAATAATAATAATAATAATAATAATAATAATAATAATAATAATAATAATAATAATAATAATAATAATAATATGATGATGATGATGAAGAAGAAGAAGAAAGAAAAGAAGAAAAATTGAAAAAAAAAGTGAGTTTCGTTTCACTACGTGTAGACTTCTAAACTGTGTGAATTCAACACCAACACTCAAACTCGAAGTAGTACATCTATAATATATTGATTACAATATATTAATGAGATCAAACATAAAACCTGTTCCTTGGATGCTGAATCTACATAAAAAACCATTACTCGCTATGCCTTATTGTTTTTGTTCTATGGCTATAAAGATTGAAACCGGTAATTGTTAATTTGAACCATTTCCGTATTGAACAGATGATCAAGGAAGGAGATAGAACCTTCTCTTGAGAAGCTGAATTGATTGTAGCGTAGACAACAGTTGAGCGATCTCTGTCTGAGTTTGTTGACCTACATTAATTCTGGCCTTTAAACTTCCTTTGATGAAAGCCCTGTTTTCTTAAAGGGATAAACAAAATTCTAACACTGCTTTCAGTTTTTTTTTATTATTACATAATGTTTCGTAGCATTGAAATAATACGCTATAAGGAAAATCAAAGATAATAACCAGGGCCTAGAGTTGAACGGTATTCACCAGGTTATGGCATATGCTGATAATGTAAATTTAATAGGGGATGATAGGAGAACAATATAAAGAAATGCAGAAATCTTATTAAACGCTTGCAGGGACATGGGTTTAGAAGTAAATGCAGAGAAAACTAAATACGAGGGTTGGAACTTAAATAGTGGCAACACTGCTGTGGAGACACTATGCAATGAAATGAACTAGTGGCGCTGATAGCACACGTTGTTGACATACCTACCTAACCTCCGAGCAAATAGACTCGCCCGTCCCACGTCACCGGCAGGCGCACAAGCGAGGGAAGCACTGGTCACTTGTGAGCGAGCGGTCTAACGTAAAGGTGTCACTATGTTTTCGAAACAGGAACAACAGAGTTGGATCAAGATTGAATGTGTCAGAGGTCGTACAGCATGACAGTGTCATCAAGGGCTTCAAGAGGCGTGTGGGAAATCGGCATTGCCGTACAGAACAGTGACACGGTGGGTAAAAGTCTTCAACGAAGGTCGGCAAACTGTGGCAGACATGCACCGGGTAGGTCGTCCTAGCGTCTCTGAAGAAGAAGTTCAAGCTGTTGCTCACGAATCGTCAGGCGTCGATCACTGTTCACTAACGCGGCAGCAGCTTGCACTTCTTCAGAGACGCTAGGACGACCTACCCGATGCATGTCTGCCACAGTTTGCCGACCTTCGTTGAAGACTTTTACCCACCGTGCCACTGTTCTGTACGGCAATGCCGATTTCCCACACGCCTCTTGAAGCTCTTGATGACACTGTCATGCTGTACGACCTCTGAAACATTCAATCTTGATCCAACTCCGTTGTTCCTGTTTCGAAAACATAGTGACACCTTTACGTTAGAGCGCTCGCTCACAAGTGACTGTGCTTCCCTCGCTTGTGCGCCTGCCGGTGACGTGGGACGGGCGAATCTATTTGCTCGGAGGTTAGGTAGGTATGTCAACAACGTGTGCTATCAGCGCCACTAGTTCATTTCATTGCATAGTGTCTCCACAGCAGTGTTGCCACTATTTAAGTTCCAACCCTCGGTACATGGAAGTGCGTGGGAACCGTAGTACAGCAAATTATGGATGCGTTAAAATATTAAATAATACTTTTGATAAAGTGGATACTTTCAAATATCTAGGATCAATATTAACAGACGAAAATGATATTCACGAAGAAATTAAATGTCGACTAAAAGCAGGGAATTCGTGTTACTATTCGGTTCAAAATCTCTTGTCGTCGCGAATTCTGTCGAGGAATTTGAAGCTTAAAATATACAAAACGATAATCATGCCCGTTGTTCTGTATTGTTGCGAAACATGGTCACTTACTCTGAGGGAAGAACATAGACTGAAAGTATTTGAGAACAAGATCCTGAGACGAATATTCGGACCCAAGAGGAACGGGAATGAGAAATGGCGGAAACTTCATAACGAGGAACTACATAATTTATACGGTTTACCCAACATTGTTAGGGTCATCAAGTCTAGGAGGCTTAGGTGGGCAGGTCATGTAGCTAGAATGGAAGAAAGTAGAAACGCTTTCAAAGTCTTGACTGGAAGACCAATCGGAAAACGACCATTAGGAAGACCTAGGCGCAGATGAGAGGACAATACTAAGATGAATCTCGCAGAGATTGGAATACAAAGTAGAAACTGGATGCAGTTAGCTAAGGATAAAAGTCAGTGGAGAGCTTTTGTGAACGCGGTATTGAACCTTCGGATTCCATAGGCCATAGAGTTAGTTAGTTAGCATTGAAATAATGCCATTATACTTAAAGACGGTAGAGATAAGAAGGTACACTTTGTAAGTATTTGATGGTTGGGTTGGGGTGTAGCATTCTTTCAGCATAATATTTAAACAACCAAATACTAAATTTCTCAAATAATTAGTCTGAATGTTCACGTAGGTGAAGTGCAGAGTATCTAGATTGCTCTTTGCACTACACCACTGCATTCCAAGTCTAACGTTCTAGAGTCAAGATATGGTTCCTCCCTTTTAGCTTTACATTATTTCTGTAAAGTTCACGTCAGGATTCGACCTGTGTAGAAAATATCTATCAATTCTATGGTGCATAAGAGAAAATTCTAGGAAATTATTAATCTTCTTTACATCTTTTGGGACTGGTCTTACATGAAAAGAACATTCGAGTTTCCCCTCGTACTTCTATCGTTTTCTTTTCTTTTCCTTTCATTTCTTTTCTTTCTTTCTTTTTTCTTTTTTTTTTTTGACAACATTAAAGAGGAAACACATAATAGATCTGCTATACAAATTGAAAGTTAAATCGAGTCTAAGCTCCATATTTTTTCACCATCAATTTTGAATTGAGATATCTCTCAATATCACCAAAACTCTTTACTTTTTGTAGAACTGTTTTCTAAGGCGGAATGAATTCATCATCTCTTGTGCTCATTAGCTGCTTCGTTAATTAAGACGTAAGTTGAAGCTCGATAGCTACTTATTTGATCCAATAATTATGTTCATTTCAGCATCAATTAAACATGTTTTCACTGTCTCTGACAGTCGACTACCAAGTAAATACATTTCTTTTTTCTTTTCTTTTCTTTTTTTTTTAAATACTAGTATAGTATCGAGTTATCTCTCAAAACTTTAATTTAGACAGAACGGAATGGAAAATCTGTAAATTTAAAGGGAATCATGGAATAACAAAGAAATAATTGATAGCTTATGGTATTATGTGTCAAGAGTTCTTGTGTTCATCCAGAGATCTACGCATACTAAGTATATGTTACTAAATCCTTTAACACTCATTGTAAGTAAATGCTAGTTATTTTACAAATTAATATGTTTGTCAGAGTGTTAGAAGAAAAGAAACGACAGGTACAAACTGCTAGTTAACAAAATATTTATTTCTTGTACATATACAGCGCATAAATAAAGAAATAACTTGTTTCAGAATAATGAACACTAATTACTATTAACTATTATTATTATTATGGGAACTAACGGCGTAATTATTAGAATAATAAAAATTCGTTTTTCTTTGTTTACTTGAAAACTACGGAATTTACCTTTCTCAGACGCTTTTCAGGGAAAAATAACTTTTCACATCACTTCTTGAAAACTTATAATATACATAATAAATTTTCATTTCGTTGTCTAGTTGTTCCCGTGTTCTTTTAAATGTTTACGTCCCACTTCCCTGTTCTTATGCTTACAAACTGGGTTATGAGGTACTGGCAAGGACTTGTGTTATGAAATTAAGTCGAATCCCAGCCGACGAAACACATCACAGTCATAGGTTCCTCGAAACCAGTTATATTGCGAAGTTTTGTTATGGATATTTTCTAAATACTACAATAATGTTTTTTGTTAGGAACTGGTAAACTTTTTTGCGTTTTTTCATTATTCTCCTTGTCTTGAAGTAGGAGCCTTTTCTACCTAGGTAGATACTTACCCATCTTTTTACCCTCTTTTCTTTCTTATAAGAAATCTTCTATAGCAACTTTTACAATACAATGTCCTCTGAGTATCCCAGCCTGATTTTCACATGACTGCGTATTTTGTGGGTGATGTGTTATTTAGTTAGCCTATAGTCCACTAGCAATAGGGTCGAATAAAGACGATTGGATCAATTGCTTCCTTTTGAGCCCCGCGCTAATTGCTGTCTACTCTTGACTTCTGAAATACATTCAAGAACACATTGTAATATAAATATATGTAACGTCACATTTCATCTTTTACAGAGAACAGCACTGTTTATTCTAATAAATCAGCAAAACAAGTTCTGTGTTTTAAATTATTTTCTAAAGGAATTGTTCCTTAAGATATTAAGCACTATTAGTACTAGAAAATTTAGCACTAAAACTCTAGGTAAGTATAAATTAAAATTTTACCTGTTGTGGCTGCAATTTTCGGTTGTTATAAATGAAATGTTCTCTTTCACGTCTGATGGGGGATAGATTAAGGTCACACATCTATACCCAGACAGACAGGAGGCAGCGTGTTGTTAAACTGGGTCTGCGTGGAAAGCACACAGTCGCGAGTGATTTTTCTGTACAAATTTAAACAAACATTCTACCCAGCAAGATGCGAACAAAACATTGGAAGTGCAATTGTGCCAGAAATGGCGAATGAACGCACCATTCGCCTTTGGTATGTCAAATTTCGCTCGAACGATGCAGCAATACTAAATGAACTTCATGGTCACCGACCGTGTTCGAATGAGCTTCTCGAGAACGCTGTGAAAGAGAACCTTCGTAAAATGTTTGTGCCATTACTGACGGGTTAGAAATGCACCATATGACTATCGTCGGCATTTCCATGCAAACTGTAAGCTTAACCCTTAACACAGAAAGCGGGGTCCTCTGACACCAGAGGATGATATTTGTTGATACTACTCCAATAATGAGAACCAATTTATTCTCGATTTTTATATATGCCCTACATCCTTTTAGGATATCTGCTCCATAATTAGATCAATGACGTTCGTTTAAAAAAAAAGTGCAAAAAATTAGTTGAGAAGTTAAAATAATACTTGGAGTCCCTAGAAGACCCCAGCTTTGTAAACAACGTTGACGATTTAGGGTTGGTACGTTAAGGGTTAAAAAGGTGGACTCATGGGCGCCACACGGGTTGATACCGGCCAACAAGAATCCCTGTCTGGAGGTATGCACGGAGGCATTCTCTGACCGTGAAAATAGAGATTTCGTGCATAAGATTGTCACTTTAGATAAAAGAATGGATTTACTATGACAGTTATAAACGATTAAGACAATGATTGGATTGTGATCAACGTCCAGGACGGTATTCAAAAACTGCAGATGGTACTTTGTTGGTATAGTGGCCTATGGTGGGAATGATCCATCATATCTTTCTCAAACGTGATGTAGCCATCCATGCAGATCGTTATAATGCTGAACTCCATGACATGCACTAGAAACTTGTCTGCAAGCATCCAGCAATGGTCAATAGGCATGGAATTATCATACAAAGAACGGTGCAGGCTCTGAGTTGCAATATGAAACCCTTCCTCGCACATTGTATTTCCTCGATATCTCTCCCACTGATTTCTACCTCTTTTGGCATCTCGATAACTTGTTTGGAGAAAAGACCTTTCCTGATGATCGTTCGGTGTAACGTGCTGTTGTGGACTCAATTGGATCGCAGACTTCAGATTTATTTTGTTACGGAATCCAATCGTTGGCTGAGCGATAGCAAAAGTTTGTGATTGCAGACGGCAACCATTTTGATTAACAACATTTTGTACTTGTTATCTTTGTAACCTTTGGAAATGATGCACTAGGAAAACAAATATTCCAGACAAAAACTAATATACAAAAACTAATAGCAACAGGGCCTAGAACTGACAGTGAGTGGTACTCACCAGGTTATGGTTTATGCTGATAATGCCAATCTAATAGGAAATGATATGAGGTCAATAGAAAGAAATATAGAGGTTTTATTAAACGCCTGCAAGAGATGGGTTTAGATGTAAATGCGGACGAAAAACTAAATACACAAACAAAATTCGCCATAATCATAATAATTCAAATCGTAGATACGTTAAAATATCAACTAATAAACAAGGTAGTTCAAAAGTGTGGAAACACCCAAATAAAATTTAAACCGTTCAGAATTGGGAACAGAGAAAAGAGTGATGGTAATAGACGAGGGGGGAAATCTTGAAATGGCGGGAACTATTTTCAAATGGGAACCATATTGTATGATACATCAAATAGAACTGAAATTTTTCCAGGAATCCTGTGGTAAAATGTTTTTGGCTCTACGACCAACCGTTGCAAAGTTCTACCCGATTTTCTGCACTTACCTGGAGATAACACTGCGGGCAATGTGTGGCTCTCTGACCAATTTTACAGCAATTGTTCAATATGCCGTACCTGCTGAGCAATCGTTAAATGTATCCGCTGCTGCAAGTCATCCATTACCCTTCCAAACATGTCCTCAGGAATGCTGGCACACGCGTTAATAATTCTGCGTTGAAGGTGGTTAATGTCCCTGATCTTGGTAGCATACACAACGGATTTTACTTACTCCCATAGAAGAAAATCCAATGCAGAGGGGTCTGAGGAACGCGGTGGCTATTCCAGAAGTCCTCGCCTGCCTATCATCTCTGTGGGAATTGCTCATCGAGGAACTCACTAGTACATACTCCGAAATAAGGTGGTGCCCAGTCATGTTGATAGAACAAAGGAAAAGAGCCATCCTCTAATGCGACGAACAGCAGGATCTCCTCCTTAAGCATGTTACGGCAGGTAATTACATTGAAATTAGCCTCGATGAAGAATAAGTCCACCACACGGGTACCCCACACACCGCACAACACCATCACTTTGTCAGAACCAACGATCCGAGAAGCGTCGCACCAGTGTGGATTGTTGTCACACCAATATCGGTGATTTTGCTTGTTCACCAAGCCCGGCATAAAAAAATGGCCTTGTCCTAGAATAGCACGTCATATGCGAATCGATAATTCTGTCTGATTTGTTCGCGGCCCACTCATAGAATTTGACTCGGTGGTCTGGATCATCCTCGCTTAGATGTTGGAATATCTATATCTTGTACGGGTGCTACTTATGTACAGATATGATTCGCAGGATGTATGTACGGGATACACTACATTCTTGCACTAGGCGACGGGTACTGCGGGTGGACTTTTCGTCGTTTCTTCCGTTGCTGTGAGAGGCCTGCCTGCTTTTGGTTTGTTTTCCACCGATCCGGTTTCCTTAAATTTCACTATAACTTTCCACACTGCACTATGGGAAATGGACTCCCGTTCTGGGTGACGATCGTTAAAATCGTCTGGTGCTGCATTCTTCTGAGATCAACACGATGTCTATCCGCTCATCCCTTGTTAGTGCCATTCCGTTTTACGCCACCTGGAACAAAAGAAGACCGGTTAAAACTTTGCGATGATTGGTCGTAGAGCTAAAACCATTTCACCACTGAATTCTTGGAAAAAAATCTCTTCTATTTAAAGTATCACAAGATAGGGTTCCCATTTAAAAAGTTCCCGCCATTTCAAGATGACAGACGATGGTGTCATATGTGTCAAAAGATTTTCTTCCTGCCTTTTATCATCACTTTTCCCTTTTTCCCAATCTGAACGGTTTGGATTTTATTTGGGTGTTTCCACACTTTTCGACCAACCTGTACTTTCGATAAAGTGGACACTTAAATATCTAAGATCAACATTAACAGACCCAAACGATGTTTACAAAGAAATTAAATGTCAATTGAAAGCAGGGTATTCGTGATATTACTTAGTCCCAAGTCAATTATCTTCGCGAATTCTGTCGGATCATTTGAAACTTAAATATGTCAAATGATATTTATGCTTCAGTCGGTGTCATTATAATATTAAGATACATGTTTCAGAAATAGGAATACAAAGTAGAAGATAGATCCAGTTGGATAAAGATAGAAGCCAGTGAAGAGCTGTGAATGATATTGAACTTTCGGGTTCCACAGACCATAGAGTTTGTGATGTTAGTTAATGTCAAAATAGTTACTGGATAAATACAGTTATTTAAGGATTGTAAATACAAGAGATATAACCATATTGTTGTCTCACATTGGTTAGATATGAGGTTTGCGTAACCTTCAGTACCGAGGCTATATAAAACATGGACCTATATTTTAACGTGGGATCCAAACTACATGAGCTCCCGCCGGGATGAAGTGTCAGAATAGGTAAAATTGGAAATAAGATTAATCGTTGATAATCACAAGTTGTGTATTGAATTTGATGAGTAATAAGAAAGTTGTGTTGCTGAAGTAACCTGTGTGTCCTTAAGAGTGTTAAAAAACTTGTGCTTGTAATTGGGTAATAAATCTAGACATTGTTCATAATTGTAACCTACAATTTCGTTAACAACCATTAGGCCCATAAAAATGATACATAACAAAACTTGCAAATGTTAGGGTATTTGTATCAGTGATCGAATAATTCATCTGCTTTTTCCTGGCTAGTAAATCTGATGACCGACGATTGTGTATCTATAGCTAATGCTGGTAAAAACGTGAGAAATGGGTTTTCTTTTGATCGTCCGCATCGTCGCCTCACAAACTAGTTATCACAGCCAGGAACAAACGCAGGAACTTACTTCGGAGAGTGGGTTCGAAGGTTTCGGAGAATACTTAAATTAAATATGAGGATAAATTATATTAAAAGTTTTGAAATTATCCATAAAATTAGACTGAATTTACAGAAAAATCGGAATTTCGGGGGGATCTGGACACCCAAGACCCACTTCTGGGTACATTCCTGACTACAAATAATGAGTATAATAATTCTCTCAATTTTTTTGTATTAACATCAGTTGCGGTAAATTAATCTAGATTTTTCACTTCAATAGAACACATCACATTCTCTCTAAAATATTCATAAATAGCTAAAATAGTGATACAGCAATATTGCAATGGCATTAGTTATGAACTACTCAACTTATACATTAGTTCTGTTGTCTTACTATACCAACAAGAAATAACGCAGTGTATGTATCCAACAAACATGTATCGGACGATTGATTCGAATTTGCTCTTCCGGAGAAAACGTTTCGCCTAGAAAATAGTACAAGGAGTAAGATAGAAAAGATCCTCTTTTAAACATTCATTATTGCAGGGATTTGCGATCATTGTGTATTAAGACGGGCATATCACACGAAAAGGAAATTGTGGTAGTATGTACAAACTGTATTTCTCGAATATTAAACAAAATATGACGGATTCAACTTCAAATTAACATGTATCTTTCGCATTCAGGCTTTATACATTTAGAACGAGTGACAAAACCCAAGCGAACGTTTGCGAGAATAATAGTACTGTGGTTTTGTAGACAACAAATAATCGCATGCTCTCATTACCGAAACAATCGTGTTAAAGACTTAAACAAGAAAGATGAATACTAGGGGATATCTTTCCTGCTTTAATCCGACTTTCGTGATTTTAACAGCTGAGATTTTTTTAAAAAAACAAACCTTTTCTATCTTTTGAGAACTGGAAACATGCAGTTTACATCGATTGACTTAAATGTTCTACTTCTTAGTATGTAATCCTATATAATTTAGAGAAAAATCTACTTCTCATATGCTTTTCCTTTTGTTATATTAATTTCGCAAATTCTAGATTTTTCTTTCTTCCGTTTTCCGCAGAGAATTATGGCGTTTATTCGGCATTATTATTATTATTATTATTATTATTATTATTATTATTATTATTATTATTATTATTATTATTCCTTTACTATATGTTTTATAAGAATTTTATAATTACTTTGTTGGGAAAATAAAATTTACAAATTAGTCTAATACAAAGAAATGTACCTGTCATGCTTAGACCTATTTTCTTTGGTGCGTCATTTATAGCCCTAAGAAGAGAAGCGGTGGTATCAGAACAATAGCTGTGGGAAATGTATGGAGACGTTTGTCTTCTAAGATTGTTTCCGAATACGTAACTCACACTGTTAAAAATGGTTTCTTAAATTCGAGAAAATATTCCTCGTATTTGAGAATATCCGTTTCTTACCTGTGCACCGAGTAATACATTCTTAAAAGTGAGATTTTGATTTTCTCAAATCATTTTGAGAAATAATGACTCAAATGCGAGGAATTATGTCTCATTTCTGAGGGTGCAAATGCTTTCTCAAATTTGAGAAAAAATGTATTTTTTTTTTTAAATTGAGAAAGTAACATTTGAGGAAATGAGACGTATAACCCCAATTTTGAGAAACACATTTCTCAAAAAGATTTGAGAAATATCTTTCTCAAAAGCGAGAAACGGTGCACAGAAACAGGGTTCTCAAATACGAGAAGACGAAAAAGGATATAAACAAAATATAAACCTGCAAAAAATTCAAACTATTAGTACACCCAGAATTTATATTAAATAAACACCTACAGTTATAGATATTGTTTAAAACATAACCCATTTAAATCTTCACTTCAACTCAAGAAAATTCCACGAATACCACGATGACTTGTATTTTACGTGCGTTACTTATTCCTACTGCATCGGACAATTGAACATTTTCCTTTTCATCACTGTCCACTTTCTCAAGACTTTTCTTTTTCATCAACGTGGTTTACTCAAGATTGTCCCGTTTGATCCAACATTATACCAACTTCTTGATAATTCAGATTCAAGAATTATTCGTCTATTTCAGAATAACAGGAACAATTTCTGCTGGAGTGTAACGTCCCACGATTATGCTACGAAGCTCAGGGACACGTTATGATTATGATGAGTGAAAATGCTGTAATGTAGAAAGTGAGGGAATCCCGAGAAAACATACATAAGATGTTTACTCACACTGCCCACTTGACGGAGGTGGAATCAAACTAGGGACCCCATGCATCGGAGGCTAGTTCTACCACTGAGTCATCGCTGCCCAACATGCCTACTTCTCTACCATAAAAGAAAAAGTTGCCTACATGAGAAACACCGTGTTCATGGGCTTCTCCAGGATTCTTCAGTTTCCTCCTACAAGAAACGCACGCAGAAATTTATTTCGGAGGAGCTTCAAGTTCAATACGAGAACAAATTGTATTAAAATATGTAAAATTGCACCTAAAATTAGATAAAATTTACATAAAAGTAGCGACAGGACTCACCCCCTACCTTCCACCTTCTTCATTACTGCAGGGGAATGCGACAGTTTGTGCCCCTCATAAATGTGCTGAAACTCCACTGCTAGGATTCAATTCAGATTGGAAACAAGGTCACAAACCCATGCAAAAACTGCCAAGAAACGTACGTCCACATTTTCATTACACCATTATTATCAATCTCTATCACTGTCTCTCTTAGCCTTGGAGCACAATTCTGGGACGTTGGGTTAAAAAATAAATGAAATCTTTGAGTTTTACTTCCCACAGTTGTGTTGGATAGGCTAAAGGAGACGATGATGATGAGAATGAAAAAAACAGTGGAATGAAGAAAGTGGGAAGAAATGAGAGAACCCCGAGAAAACCCATGCACACTGTGTTTATCCACCAGAAAGCCCATTTGCCGCGAGCTGGGAATCCTGGGATCAAAGCAAGGGCCTCATCGCACCAGAGGTGAGCGCTCTACCACTGAGCTACCGCAGCCCCTAAGTTAAATCAAGAGCAAATGTGTACAGTACTATGCCACAAATAACCAGCAAACTCGTGTCATTAAAGCGATTACTTTTAGTGAAAAAATGGAGGCGGCAATCTATGTTAGGTGATCAGTACAAAGTACCTTTGTATTACAATTCCATAATAATAAATCACACTTTTGTAACGCTGTTTCTAACTACACAGATGACTTATGTATTCTTTGTTTCCGTACATAAGCTATTTTGCACATTATAACGAATGACGAAGGGTGTAAAACATTGACATGCCTCCCCGTTCTATTGCAATATAGAAAACAACGTGCCCTACGGGGCTCTAACCCGCCTTCACTTGTTATTGCTGCACTCGTTATTATGTAAATTGAGTACTGAGTTTTGATACATAAATGAGCCAACCTGACTGCTATGGCCTATATAACCTGTATGAGGGGGGTCAGCGTTCTACACCCTAACGAATGTACTACAGTAACTTTTAGTCTATGGTAGTATGTTTACAATTTACCCAAACTTATGTTCGAAAGTTGATATGTATGCTGCTCCTCGCTGCTGTCACATGACGTGTATTCATACACCACCTCAGCTGCATCACCTACTGCGTACTCATATCCATTCGCACTCTGCTACAGCTGAAATCCTTTATCTCGTTTCATGAATAGTAATTAAGCCCTAACAATATTACTCCCTAGTAAAACATAGTAATATTATTTCGGTAAGATTGTTATCGGTATTTTTAAATCATCTATGATATTGAAAATCACGCACTATTCCATTCTCATTTTTAAGAAGTGAGAAAATCTCATAAATGGGAACCTGAAAATTTGCCTTGAGCTCATAAATGAAAACACATTTGGAAATAATGAGACATTTTCCCTCAAATATGAGTAAACATTACTTATTTTGTTTTGAACATGCATTTTTCTCATTTCTGAGCAAGGAAATTTTTAAGAGTGTGTTAACTGACATTTTATCAATTCATCGATTATGGGTTTACGTACCATCTGGGACAGAAACTGCCGTCCATAGTGCATGAATGTATTATTCATCTCCTCACAATCAAATGAAAGCACTTTTAAAAATTGATTTTCGCAATGCTTTTAATAAAATCAACCGCCATTCTATGCTCCTTTCCGTCAAAAATAATTTTCCAACCTTCTATCCATACATTTACCAATGTTACTCTCAACGTTGTAACCTTTTTATAGGAGAAAATGCCATCTTGTCGCAACGCGGAGTACAACAGGGCGATCCACTTGGCACGGCTCTGTTTGTTTTGGCTCTCCAACCCATTGTAAATGATATTAATACAGAGCTGAACATTTGGTATTTGGACGATGGAAGCATAGCAGGAAATACGGATTTAGTGTTAAGTACATTAAACAATATTCGAACTAATGCATCTACCATTGGCTTATTTTTAAATTACTCCAAATGAGAAGTGAATTTTCTGGGCGCCACAGATGATCAAATTGAGAAACTCTATCAGAGTTTTAATGAATCAGCACCAAGAATTCAGTTTCTAACATTATTTAATGCTGAATTGTTAAGCGCTGCCATTTCGACCGATGCTCGGAGCAAAATATTATCAGAAAAGATCTCCAAATTAGATTTTTTTTTCAGATTAGCCCAAATTTCAGCCCATTCTTCATATATATATATATTAGGAGCATCACTTTCAACCCCAAGATTATTGTATTTCTTCCGATGTTCTTGTTGGCGAGAAAATGACTTACTTGAGAAGTTCGATGAAAAATTAAAAACTGGATTAGAATCAATTCTCAACTGTTCCTTAGAAGACAAATCATGGCTACAAGCTTCTTTACCAATTGGAAATGGAGGTCTTGGCATACGTCGCGCCGTAGATATTGCTATTCCGTCTTTCCTAGCTTCAATCTAAGGCTCTCGACGATTAATAGGATCTCTGCTCCAGCGGGAAGTCGATATAAACACGGATCAAGATGTGCAAGACTGCATGGCCAAATGAACTGATTAAGTACGATTAGATCCCCCAGCACTTGGAAGAAGAAATATCCAGTCAGCCTGGCATGGTATGAACCTATAATAAAGCATCATATAGCTTCACTACTAAGCTCAACTGATAACCTCGAAGATAAAGCCAGGCTTCTTGGTGTCACATCACCTGAAAACGGAGCATGGCTTCAAGCTTTACCTTCACCTTCTCTGGGATTACATCTATCTAACAAGTGTTTTCGAGTAGCCACTGCTCTACGTTTAGGAGTAGACATCTGCGAGCCACAGCGTTGCTCCGCATGTAACGACCATGTAGATAGAAAAGAATTGCATGGCTTGTCGTGTAAAAACAGTGCTGGCAGGATTTCACGACATACCAGTGTAAATGACATTATTCTGAGAGCTCTCATTTCAGCAGGCGTTCCATCAGTGAGAGAACAAAAGGATGTACCCGCAATGACGGAAAACGGCCTGACGGAATGACGTTAGTGCCATGGAAAAAAGGGAAGGCACTTGTTTGGAATTTCACCTGTGCAGATACTTATGCTCCCTCAAATATTTCAGATACATCGACTCGAGCAGGACTCGTAGCATCACGAAGAGAGGTCGACAAAAGAAATAAATACATCAATCTATTGGACAAATATTGGTTTGTGACAATAGCAATTGAATCAAGTGGTTCATGGGGACAAGAAGGGCTAAATTTCATCAATGAAGTTGGACAACGCATATCGCTAAAATCGGGAGATACCCGAGTCAGAGCATTTCTAATACAAGGAATTAGTATAGCTATTCAACGAGGGAATGTGTCAGCTATTTTGGGAACTTTGCCAACCGAAAAAAGAATTAGAAGAGATCTTTCTTTTGTAGGCGGTTTATGAACCCAAATAATGTTATGCGAATTTGTAATATAATACTTTGTTTCTGTTTATAAAATTAAATATTTACAATTGATGTATATTTTAAAAAAGAGTACTTTGCAGTTGTGTAGTCCCTATCCGATCAGTTTTCCATTATAATGTGCATATTTTAATTACCATCACTTTTTACCGGATGTTCAAATAAGTTTTCCGTTGTTTTGTTGCTGTTACATGATGTATTTGTATTTGTATCTATCCTTTTTTTTTTTTTTTTGGTTCCTTTGAAGAATTATTGTTAAGTTGCTACTATTACTGCCGTTGTATGTATAGTAAATATTTGATATACTTGTGGCTTTGGCAAAAAGGTCCATATAGATTTGACTGTACAGTGTACATATTTTAGAATTGTAATGTATATTAACCATGTTAATAAATGAGGTAGGTATAAGATATAAGCATGCAAAATTGTTGTAGTAAAACTTACAGATTGTCCTAAAAATTCGTTCTTCATTTAATTTTTATTGAAGTTTGGTTTACCAAAATGCCTTTGTATACTATATTTACAGTATACATAATCTGTCCAAGTTTGTATCCGTCCGAAAAGAAAAGCAATGAAGAACTACTTGATGGACCACTATCAAATTTTGACCGAAATGTAGTGTCAGAAGTTAGGAATCGAGTTTTTTGACGGAGCTGATATTCAAACTGGTAGTGATAGAAATTAACCATTTCAAGTTTTGACATTGATCACCATACAGCAAAAATGGTAAATTAGATACCAAGAAGCGGTTTCCTGCATTCGATCAAGCGTCTCAAGAATACATCTCCATTCTAGACTCTGTGATAAAACTGGAAGTGATAGACATCCACTGCAAATTCCGATTTCAACATTGACCTACATAAAGCAAAAACGATAAGAGATAGGGAGAAGCGACTTTCTTTGAATCGATTTAGGGTTATAAGAATAGATCTCATCTCCTGTCTTAAACCTCTGTTCAAACCAGAAGTGGCACAACTCAATCACTTCTGGTTTTAATGAAAACGATAATTGATAGGTAGAATCGGTTTTCTGCAATTAATAAAGCGTCCAATATATTCTATCTCGACCCTAATTTTTCTACTAAAATGAGAAGATATAGAAATCTACCACTTCCGCTTTCAATACTAATTTACAAAATATCACGCCGTTCAAACCAAACTTCTTCACGTGCTGTACATGTGATAGTGTTACTTGTTTCATGAATAAATTAGGAATCAAAGGTATACATATCATAATATTTCGCAAACTTTTACTGCGTATCAGGAGGTCAGTCATTATACTAGTGTGATCCAGATCGATGGGTTTGGTTGGGAATGAAAATAATACAAACACAACTAAAAATATAGAACGAGAAAGTCGAACCGGTAACGGGAGTGTAAGATTTGAATACATATGTCATCAGTTAAACTGGTTGTAAAATGTCAGAAACAATTGGTAAATATGTAGTTAATTAAAAGTGTTTTTAGTTTTGGATTATATAGCTCTGCCTGTCTCTCTCTCTCTCTCTCTCTCTCTCTCTATATATATATATATATATATATATATATATATATATATATATATATATATATATATATATATATATATATATATATAACAATTTTCGTGTTTAATATCAATACATTTTCATTTACAGAAAAATGTAAAACTCTGGACACGCTAATTGAAAATTGTTCAAAAATAAAGGTTAAAAGTTACTGATAATTTTAGGATGTTTCAATAAAAAAAATAATGTATACTGTTATCTTGTTTGTTATAATCAAAGGCTCGATGGGATATGTTTTAGTATCAATTTCATGTTAATACGAGGCGTGTTATTAAGGCAGTGAGCCAGGAACGACATATTTTTTTTAGCGCAACGAAAAATGTTCATGAGGACTTCCATTAAACTACACAAACAATGAAGTCTATCAACTGACATATACCCCACCTCTCTAAGACCTATTTTTTTTCTCTATATGCAAACACCATTACTACAAAATTTATATTCAGGAGACATTGTGGGTCAGTGATTGAGCACTCATCTATGTACGATATGAGGAGTTTCTAGTTTGATTCCGGGTCATGTAAGTTTGCCAAGGACACTACCGTATTCGTGGGTTTTATTGAACTGCTTTTGTTTTCTTCTACATTCTCATTCCAATTCTTTGATTTTATCATTCGTCTCTCTTAACCTAGAAGAGCATAATAATAGGATTTTAAATTAGACATTTTATTAAAAATATCTCTCTCTTTCTTTCTTTCTGTCTTTCTTTATTTATTTACTTTTACAAAACATTATTTTGTTTTTATTTTTAGATGAATTACACTGAGAAAAAAATGTAGGTGGCGTACTTAAAAAGATAGGTTACATGCGTAGTTCCTGTAGTTTTTGTACTTAACGTACAGCAGACGTATAACTGAAAACGCATGTTTTATAATACTTTCCGTATAAGTGTTCCATCTATACGTACTTTCCGTATGAAACAGTATAGGCGGTGGGGATCTCACATACAAATGGACGTATATAACATATAGCTGACGAAGGTAACATAAGTATATGCATGTGATATGCGGGAAACTGTTAGATGTCATATATCCTGAAACGGCATGATGCAACATCTAAGGGCAGTGCGTATGTAGCATATGACTAACGTATGCTCCATACTGATTTCTGTAGTAAGCAAGAGGATTCCGTATATTTGTACAATATACCGCTGTTCGGAGAACGGATTTTTCTCAGTGTAAATGTGAAGATGTGTACATAAAAGTTATTATCATAACATTGGTTGACTAGAGATTCGAAGATTAGAAGCTATACAATTGGTAATGATAACACTGAAAAATAGAAAACAATATACTTGAATTGTGTATAGTTAATGAAGGTGTAATAAATTGATGGTTGTAGAATGTAAGCCTGAAAGATGTCATAATCGAAGTGATCGACATGTGTGAACTCATAAATTCTATTTATAATGCAGAAAATACATCAGTTTGTAAATTATGTTTGTAATAAGATGCAAGCTAGAAAATATTTTGGAGGATGCAAGCTAGAGAAAACAAGTTAGGAAACAGAAACTTAAAGAGTTACGGATTGGATAAACATCTTCACTAAAATATTTAAATATTTCTAGTTCTTATTATAAACACAAGACGCCTTACTGTGCCATGTACCTAATTCCCAATGGTTCATAGTAAGGCTAATAGTTGTTGTTAGCTGCGCGGCCCTCTACTTGACACCAAGAGATATCGCTAGCCTGCAGGCAATTTGCTGACGAGCCTAGAGCTTGGGGGAGGGACTACAATTAGTTTTAATATGACAGTGTAAGGAATTATAATAGTATTTAATAGTTTTGCGGGTTTTGGCGAAATGTATACTGGGATGTTACTGCGGTCATCTTTCTGTCTACATAAGGTTCGTGCAATGCTCCGATATGATGTGTAAGAATGCGAGAAGCAATTCTATTATACAATAAACGAGTTGGGATAGGAAGTTTAATACGGTTTAGTATAATTCCAGTCAAACTCTTCAATAAATTTAGTCTTGATTATTTTTTCCTTAATATTTTGACGATATGCTTTCTACTTACACTTTAAATCTCATATTATTCCTAAATATTTTATGCTTGAGTTTGTCTCTAACTTCATATACCTTAATATGTTGAATAGAAACTAGTTACGTTGTATGGGATTTCATGTCATCAAAACTTGTGGTACGAAGACTGTTGATTGGAAATTTCCAAAGAATGCACTGGATAGAAAATTGCACGTTGTAGATTAATAAATTGATTGCATGTGTTGAATTTCCAAAGGCTAATACAGCCATATCCATTCAGAGCACATACATTTAAATTACTATTAAAGCAGCTCTCTTGCATTTGATAGCTTTCAGCTCTTCAATTACATGTATGTATATACATTGTTTCCAATAGAAACAAAGATCATTTTGCCATTTACAGCAATAACAAACAGACAAAATACAAAACGTAAAATTTGATATACCAGTATTGCTTAAAATGGTGTATTTGTGGGAACTGTTTAAAACATTTTCTTTTTACTTGTTGTGTTTCTATAATAACACTACAGGAGTACTTTTTGGAAGATGTAATTACAACAAATTCTCGTAAATACATAATATAAAGCAATGTTGCAAACTTTAAAAGTTTTTGCGATATCTTCAGAACGGTTTGAGATATCAAATTGCAACTAAACGGCATTGTGATCGTCACATCTATTGAAAACCATCTATGCAATTGGACGAGGTACTTACCAAAGCAGTTTGTCGAAATAAAGACTTAGGAAAAAAGACGATTTTTCAATCCCTTGTTTTTATTCATTCGAAATCTGTCATATTGTGACCATAGTATTAAAGATTCAAGTACTTTGGATATGCCTTGCCTCGTCTCTCTCACTTCCATTGTTGCTGTTATATAGGTCGCCGAAATTTTGGTGTTTGTGACACTGTAGCTGCAATGCTGCATGTTAGCTGCTGCTAGTTAGCAATGCTGCATGAAAATGTATTAAGATTTAGTTTAATATGTAGATTTGAAATGTGTATTAACTTGACGTAATGCTATTTGAAAAAATACAACTTTATGTTGGATTGATAACGTTAACTTTGTAATATCACAGTGTATACTAAACAATGTCCCCCTGCCGATATTTGTGTTACAAAATTTCATCGTTTTTCTTCCATTAGTTCAAAAGTTACAAGGGCGTATTGAAATATATATGAAATATAAATATATATGCTATATACATATATCAAGAATAGATTTCATCTTTATCCATATTTCTCTACTCCAGTCGAAAGTGGCAGATATTGACTTTCAGTATTCATCACTAGAGAGCAAGAAACGATAAAGTAGCCTATAGCAAGAAGTGGTTTTTTATATGAATTTAGTGTAGTAAAAATAGATTCAATTTCAGCTTGAATCGTTCTATTACAACGTGAAATGACAGAATCGAATCATTTCCGGTTTCAATATTATTTGTTATAGAAGAAAAAAGACCGGTAGTGAGAGAGACGAAGCAAGGCATATCCAAAGTACTTGAGTCTTTAATACTATGGTCACAATATGACGGATTTCGAATGAATAAAAACAAAGTTAACAAGGGATTGAAATATCGTCTTTTTTCCTAAGTCTTTATTTCGACAAACTGCTTTGGTAAGTACCTCGTCCAATTTCATAGATGGTTTTCAATAGATGTGACGATCACAATGCCGTTTAGTAGCAATTTGATATCTCAAACCATTTTGAAGATATCGTAAAAACTTTTAAAGTTTGCAACATTGCTTTATATTATGTATTTCTGAGAATTTGTTGTAAGTACACCTACCAAAAAATATTCCTGTAGTGTTATTAGAAGCACAACAAGTAAAAAAAAAAAACGTTTTCTTTGTTTGTTTTCATGTATTAATTCTGATAACTTTTTTAAAACATAAATTTACTGTCTTAAGAATAGGTACAGTCTAAACTCTTAATACATGTAATGGAACCAGCAACAAAAGATATCTACTACCACTTCCTGCTTGAATATTTATCCCCATACAGGAAGAACACTAAACATATAACAGATAAACTAATAATTCTTAACTGATCAATCTATTACTTCTGGTTAGCGCATTGCGCCTCTATAATTTGGAGCTCAACCATAGTTTCTCAATGTGAACTGGACTTCATTTATTTGTTTTACGCTTAACACGGTGCTAGCCAAGTAATCTAACGGTACATTCAGTTTAGAAAATGACAGCGACAAACAATAAAATACTTTTCTTCCACCATAACTCGATCAGTGATGAATCGATAGGGATGATTTGTTGTTTGTACCTTTATGAGATCGAAAATTCCTTCCGGAAGACTTCGTAACATTTCCTTTTAAAATTTTTCAATCTGACTACTTTACAAAGAGTTATACAGGGTGTTTCAAAACAACACCGACAACGTTTGGGAGGTGATTCCTCATACCAAGATAAGACAAAAAATATAGACCAACCTGGGTACATAAGTGCTTCCTTTCGGAGTTATTAACTACAAAAACATGAAAATAATGAACTTCAAAGGTCCATAGACCCAAAACTATGGGACCTACCGTAGTCGGGTCAAGACTTTACTTAGGAAATAGTGGGTGCCCTATTCAAATGTACATGTTCCAGAATCCTGTGGTACTTCCGCAACAATTTTTATAGAGGTAGTTGGTGAGTACTTTAAATTATATGCCCATAGCCAAACTTCTCTATAAAAATTGTTACAAGAATATCTGCCTATGGAGCTATGGGCCTTTAAAATTTATTTTTTCATGTTTTTGGCAGCCTATAACTCCCAAAGGAAGCATTTGTGAATCCAGGTTGGTCTATACTTTTTGTCTTATCTTGGTGCCAGGAATCACCTCCCAAACATTATCGGTGTTGTTTTGAAACACCCTGTATTTTGAGCTTATACCGCACGCACAGACACTAGCTCAAATGTCTGTTTGCAACGAACTGACGCAGCTAAACGGTTGAAACTGATACATTATTTCCCCCATAGATGGCACTATATGTTATGAACGGATTATTACCACTGGCATAATGCTTCATCATCAGGCCGGAAACTTTCGGAAATGCTTTCGTACAAAATTTAGACCATAGCTTTTTGGTCAATATTTCACAAGAATGTAATGAATTATAATCATTTTACTTTAAAACCATCTACAGTAGACCATTATCTACTTATGAAGTTTAGTTAGTGAATGCAATCTGTTGATCACGAAAGAAAGGCTGCTTTAGAGTTAATATATATTACAGTTTTTCTGCCAGCATTTCCCAAGAACAAAAGAGATCATAATCATCTTACTTAAACAACTATTTACACTATAATCATTTTGTCGAGAAGGAAAGGTTGATTATTAAATCTCAAACAATCTGCGAGAAATCAGCACTAAGTGTGTGGAACTGTTTCAGGCAACTATACACAACAACATCGAACACAACTATCTTATAAAACAATTTACATCACAACCAATTTACATCATGGTGCAAAATTTGACCAATTCAGCTCAAGCCGTCTTGGGAAAAGTAGCCCAAGAAGAAAGATAAAGTGGACCCGTAAAAGCATAGAATAGCTCCCTTTCAACTCAATAAACATTAAGATAGGTTGGTTCAAGTTTAATGGTCCTTCTAGCACCGAGATTGTATGAGACGTGAAGCTTCATATGAGGTCCCACCGAGAATGTATCGAAGCGGGCAGGGTCTTTTGCTACAAACGCGAGTACGCTAACGATTTAGCCACGAAGAAGCTCAATAAATACTAAATTTTCAAAGAAAAAGTATTATCTAATTCATAGCATACAAATAAATTTTAGTTAAGTTTGAGCTGATGTGTATGGAGTAAAAAAAAATTGGTAAAATTTTAAAATCGAATTAGTCGTCGTAAAATTAGCTATAGCATGCAAAATTCACCTTTGGGACAGAAAGGTATATGATATATTTCTGGAATTATAGGTGACTGGCGGTAAGCTACCGAAAATTAAGATCTCGAAGTTTTTCCAAAAGAAACTTTTAATAAATTTATACGCAATGAATTTAGGTTTTGATTTGAACCCAACATCTCCAATGGTTATAGATAGTGGTCGAAGTGAGATGGTATGCTGTGGTATGCCATACTAACTATGGTTTTTTTGGTGATGAAGGCATACCGCCTCTGGTTTTTCAGTGATCAAGACATACCGTCACTGGACAGCAGATGCTAAATACCTTTAATAAATCTATTTTTATACATAGTAATTGACGAATAGCTTTGCACGTCGAAGATTTTATTTCTTATGTAGAAATAATTTCTCAATTGACAGCACGGACATTTTTGCTATATTTTTCCCACCTCTTGTTTTTAAAATAAGGTGTCTTCAAAAAATTCCTCTTGTATATATATTTTGATGTGTTGCATTTAATTTCTTATGCATATGTGTCGTCTTGCCTTAATGGATATAAATGCAGTGTTTTGAGCATGGGTGGATTTAGGGGTTGTCTGCTGTGGGGGTCGGATCTTCCGGGGGTTTGGATTAATCCTCAGTCGAGTGAGAGTCCGGGAGTTTTTCACAGGAAATTATTAATATAAAAACTCAGGTTTGAGCACTTTCGTGTATAATTTTCTATAATACAACATAAGGAGATATATATATTTTTTTTTCAGTTGTTGGCGGAGGATCGAAGTCTCTCGAATGGCATGGGATCAAAATCTCCTCTCGTAACTACAGAGTACCTCTCCAATAGTTTTCAGTCATTATGTAAATAGAAATGAAATCTTTTAGACAACATACCCTCACTGTATTTCAACATTTAGTTAGCCGGTATGTCGAGTCAAAATCGTAATAAAACATGCCGCCTCTGCTTTTTTCCCCACTTGAACACTGGTTATAGAATATAAGTATTTTAATAAGGACTAAATGTATATTTCATTATGTACATAAAGATAATACGTACAATCAATTTAGCAAAGCTTATTCTGGTAAGTTAGAATAACAACGTTTTAATTGATATTGATTTAATGGACATATCACGTATATATACATGCCAACTTTTCTCAAGCCTTGTGCTAATTATGTTTTAATTACATTTATTTCAGTTATGGACTCCTCTCAACGTGATTCTGTTCAATCTTGTGTGTTCCGACTTTTCTATATCTGTGTTGGGAAATCCGATCACCTTTACAGCTGCTGTCTACAGGAAGTGGATATTCGGCAGAGCTCTCTGTGTCTCCTACGGCTTCTTCATGTCCCTTCTAGGTAAAGTAACGTTTTAATAACACTGTAATGATAATATAATGCAAGGCACACCTGTATATATAATATATTACCTGGTAAATTGTCAAGCGTACTTCGTACTGGAGCAGATCCCGGAAGACGTCAATTATCTCATAAGTCACTATTAAAATCATTCAAGGCGAGTTAGTAAGATTAAACAATAAATGATAACAGTTAAAAGTCATGGTTCTTAGCTGCATAAGCTACATGTGTAGGCATGTATTTAGCTTATGAGCTTCATCTAATATTTCAACCATCTTAAGTAGAGTATCATATTAAAAGTGGCACTTTTATTGGTGTTCTAACGACTAGTCTCTTTTTGACAGCAGGTTCACTCCTTCACTTTGGACTTGGTTGTAACTATCTGTCGACTAACTGACATCAACTAAATTTAGAGCTAATTTGGTAACAGATTAAAAAAAAAAAAAAAAAAAAAAAAAAAAAACAGGAGGGAAAATGATTCAAAATACTCGAATAATCCTAATCAATCTGATTGATCCAAAAGAGTCGAATGAGTCTTTTCAAGTTTTTATAGGTGTTGTTTTTTTAAAAAAAAATCATAAGTCAAAAAAGGCAAAATTTCCGTTATTTTTTCAAACACCCAGTTTTTTTATTAAAACGGGAAGTATGGATATGGGCCTATATATATCAAGTAAATTCACTCATCAACAAATCTTCGAAACTATTAGACAGAGAATCTTAAAAATCTTGTATAGTATTCTTCTACTCCACACTTTAAATAAGAAAGCGTCGGGAATTGCATATACTTAGAGGGGATGGGGAACATTTTTGACGTGTGTGTGTATGTGTTATTCACTTCCATTCAGTTCCGAAGATGAGGAGGAATGGACTGCACGGAGAAGAGATTAAAAATATTGTCTGTGATAACACGCGGGGTATATGCAAGTATCGTTTGTTATCGTAAAAGGAATCGATATAAAGTTTATTATCTAAGAGGAATTCAGACCTGATGATTTACTTGGGGTGATTTTGTTTGAACGATTTTCTTGAAAACAGATTTTTGCGATTCATAAATAATTATTTGCGTATTCAGTTATTCTATTATGTAATGTAATGAATTTCGCTCGAAACCTGCAGAAAGAGTAGTTTATTCTGTGTGGTGAGTACTCTTCGAATAACAGTTTGTTAAATGTTACACACAATTTCGTTCATATTTCACAAATTTAAATAGGATATTTCACTAC